>NC_044920.1:5307420-5438145 GCF_003576645.1 Ipomoea triloba | reverse complement strand
ATATAGTCTAGCTTAAATGAACCGAGCTTATGAGTTTGTTGGCTAGGATTGGTAGTCTTTCTAATTCGATAATGCTGGTAGTAAATTAAATCCTAAGAGCTTGTTTAGGGTTGTTTATTAGCTAGGGAAGTAATTAAAGAGCTTATTTTAATTACCGACGAAGTAAGGAAAGACAGGTTGTTAGAGCTTGTTAATAACCATAACCAATCTAGTAAAGAGTGAAGGTAGTTTGGCTTGCATATCAATAACTGTCTTGTTAGAATTAAACTGATATTATGCCTTGGGTTGGATACCATTTGCCACTGACATTTATTCGATAATTATTTGCTATTTGATATTATTTTCCTTTTCCCATTTTATTGTTGCTATTTAAGTTTCGATTCTCATTTCATTATTTATTAAATCTATTGCTAAAGATAAGTCTGACCAATCTCTGTGGGTACGACCTTACTCATCGCTATTACAATTCATAAGAGTAAGTATTTTATTATTTGTTGGTTTCGACACCCATCAAATTTTTGGCGCCGTTGCCGGGGATTGGTGTCAATTAGATTTATTTTTATGCCACGTTCTTCTCGTACGGGTCAATTGCAATACGATCCTGAGATTGAGAAGACTGCTAAGAAGTTAAGAAAGGAGACTAGATTACATAAAAGTAGAGTACTTTCATCAACATCTGTTCAATCAACTACCACAACTGAATCAATTGCATCTTGTTGCGATTCTGAAAAAGAGCAAACAATGGCCATTGCATCTTGTTGCGATTCTGAAAAAGAGCAAACAATGGCCGAAGCATCTTGTTGCGATTCTGAAAAAGAGCAAACAATGGCCGAACAACAAGTAGTGGATTCTGAAAAAGAGCAAACAATGGCCGAACAACAAGTAGTGGTTGAAGAACAAAGAACTTTAAGGGAGCTTTCTGCACCAAATCTAAATCAACAATCCCTTTGTATTCAACATCCTGCCTCAGAGGTTGGTTTTGAATTACTTTGTATTCAACATCCTGCCTCAGAGGTTGGTTTTGAATTAAGGTCGGGTTTGATTCAACTACTCCCAACATTTCGTGGTCTTGAAAATGAAGATCCGCATAAGCACCTAAAGGAGTTCAACGTGGTGTGTTCGAGCTTCAAACCGCAAAGAGTGTCGGAAGATCAAATCAAACTACGTGCTTTCCCATTCTCATTAGCCGATAGAGCAAAGGATTGGTTATTTTACCTTCCTTCGGGCTCAATAAACACTTGGGATGAAATGGTAAGATTATTTCTTGAAAAGTTTTTCCCAGCGTCACGAGCTGCTAGCATTAGAAGGGAAATATGTGGCATCAAGCAAAGAGATACAGAGACTCTCCACGAGTACTGGGAACGTTTCAAGCAATTGTGTGCAAGTTGCCCTCAACATGGAGTTTCTGAACAGCTCCTCATTCAATAGTTTTATGAGGGATTGCTTCCCATGGAAAGAAAGATGATGGATGCAGCTAGTGGAGGCGCTATAGTGAACAAAACTCCTCGTGAAGCTAGAGATTTGATATCCATAATGGCTGCCAATTCACAACAATTTGGATGTAGACAGGACACCCCTTCTAGAAGGGTGAATGAGGTAAATATTTCTTCTCTTGAGAATAAAGTATCTCACTTAACTACTCTTGTTCAACAGTTAGCTCTAGGAGGTACGCATCAGGTAAAAGCTTGTGGGATATGTGCTGCTACTGGACACCAAACTGACATGTGTCCGACACTTCAATATGATTCTTGTGAGCAAGCTAACGCAATTGGAGGGTTTCCAGGCCAACCACAACGAAATTATGATCCCTATTCAAATACGTACAATCCAGGATGGAGGGATCATCCAAATTTCAGCTACAAGCCACGTCCACAGTTTCCACAGTTTCAGCCTAGACAACCTATTCAACAACAATCTTCATCTTCACAACAACCATCTTCTAATTCAAGTATGTCATTGGAGGATATTGTTAAGTCACTTGCCACTAACACACAGCAATTTCAACAGCAAACACAACAATTTCAGCAAGAAACAAGAACAAGTATTCAACACTTAGAAAGTCAGATGAGCCAGCTAGCATCTACAGTTAGTAGATTGGAATCTCAAGGTAAGTTACCCTCACAAACTATTGTAAACCCGAAGCAAAATGCAAGTGCAGTTACCTTGAGAAGTGGAAAAGAGTTGCCAGAACCTACTCAAGTGAGAAGCAAACACAACCGAGATGAAGAAAATGAAAAAGAATTCCATCCACCCCAAAATGATCAAAAACTTGTCAAAGAAAGTCCAGAGACTTTGGTAATTCCTCCTCCTTTTCCTAGTAGATTGGCAAAATCAAAAAAGGTGGAAGAACAAAAGGAAATACTTGAGACATTTCGAAAGGTTGAGGTAAATATTCCTTTACTAGATGCTATTAAACAAATTCCTCGATATGCTAAGTTTCTCAAGGAGTTGTGCACAAACAAAAGAAAATTAAAAGGCAATGAAATGGTAAGCATGGGAGAAAATATTTCTGCCGTTTTACAAAAAAAGTTGCCTCCTAAATGCAAAGATCCAGGTATGTTCACTATCCCTTGCAAAATTGGAAATGTTAACGTTGAAAAAGCAATGTTAGATCTAGGAGCTTCAATTAATGTGATGCCTTTGTCTATTTACTCATCTTTGAATGTTGGTTCATTAAAAGAAACTGGTGTAATTGTTCAACTTGCTGATAGATCTAATGTTTATCCTGTCGGGGTTCTAGAGGATGTTTTAGTACAAGTTGATGGATTGATTTTTCCAGCTGATTTTTATGTGTTAGACATGGAAGAAGACAATTCTCCAAATTCTTCATTGATCTTATTAGGAAGGCCATTTTTGAAAACATCTAAAACTAAAATTGATGTGCATGATGGTACGCTCACAATGGAATTTGATGGTGCACTCATAAAGTTTAACATTTATAATGCCATGAAATATCCTGATGATGTGTCATCTGTTTCTCTCACAGATGTTGTTGACCCTCTCGTGCAGAAAATTTCTTATTTGACTGATAATGATGCCTTAGAGGTGGCACTAAACATGAATTTTACCCCAGATGGATTATTAGAGGTGGCACTAAACATGAATTTTACCCCAGATGGATTAAAGAAAATCACACTAAACATGAATTTTACCCCAGATGGATTAAAGAAAATCATGAATCAGTTTTCTTTGAATTTTGAGTTGCAGGATATTGTTCATGATCAGTTTTCTTTGAATTTTGAGTTGCAGGATATTGTTCATGAATTGGAGTCACTAAAGCCAATTCAATATAATGTTCATTATATTGAATTGCCTACATCTAGCACAAAACTCCTGCCTTCTGTTATACAGGCCCCAAAGATAGAACTGAAACCATTGCCAGATCATCTAAAGTATGCATTCTTAGGGGATGGAGAGACTCTTCCCGTGCTAATTTCTAACAAATTGTCTACATTGGAAGAGGAAAAGTTGGTCCGAGCGCTTAGAGAATATAAGGAAGCTATAGGTTGGACTATAGCTGACATTAAGGGATTGAGCCCTTCCACTTGTATGCACCGGATATTGTTGGAAGATGATTGTAAACCTTCTAAACAACCCCAGCGCCGATTGAACCCACCCATGATGGAAGTGGTTAAGAAAGAGATCCTGAAACTCCTTGATGCAGGTATAATCTATCCAATTTCGGATAGCAAATGGGTAAGTCCTGTGCACGTTGTCCCAAAGAAAACAGGTATAACAGTGATAGAAAATGATGATGGAGAGTTGGTACCCACTCGTATTCAAAATGGGTGGCGAATGTGTGTAGATTACAGGAAATTAAATGCATCGACTAGGAAAGATCATTTCCCACTCCCTTTTATTGATCAAATGCTTGAACGTTTAGCAGGTCGTTCGCATTATTGTTGCCTTGACGGTTTTTCAGGTTTTCATCAAATTCCAGTTGCACCTGAAGACCAAGAAAAGACTACTTTCACCTGCCCATTTGGCACCTTTGCATTTCGATGGATGCCCTTTGGTCTTTGCAATGCTCCTGCTACGTTTCAAAGGTGTATGGTTAGTATCTTTTCAGATTTTGTAGAGATTTTTATAGAGGTATTCATGGATGACTTTATAGTGTATGGCGATTCCTTTGATGCATGTTTAGCTAACCTCACAAAAGTGCTCGAAAGATGCATTGAAAAAAAAACCTTATTTTAAATTTTGAAAAATGTCACTTCATGGTTGATCAAGGCATTATTTTGGGTCACGTAGTATCTTCTAAAGGAATTGAAGTGGATAGAGCTAAGGTAGACGTTATTAAATCTTTGCCTTACCCTACTAGTGTACGGGAGGTTCGTTCTTTTCTTGGTCATGCAGGTTTCTACAGGAGATTTATAAAGGATTTCTCAAAGATTAGCAATCCATTGTGCCGATTGTTGCAAAAAGATGTGACATTTGAGTTCGATGAGGCATGCAAAAATGCATTTGATACACTGAAAGATATGTTGACATCCGCACCAATAATTCAGTCACCAAATTGGGATCTTCCATTCGAACTTATGTGTGATGCCAGCAATTATGCAGTTGGTGCTGTACTTGGGAAAAAAGTTGGAAGAGTTTCACACGTTATCTATTATGCTTCAAGAACACTTGATATTGCACAAAGCAATTATACCACAACAGAAAAAGAACTTTTAGCTATTGTCTTCGCTTTAGAAAAATTCCGTTCGTATTTACTTGGTACTAAAGTGATTGTTTATTCTGACCATGCAGCGCTAAAGTACTTGCTTTCAAAGAAAGAAGCAAAGCCCAGACTTATTCGATGGATGCTCTTATTACAAGAGTTTAACTTGGAGATACGAGATAAAAAGGGTGCAGAAAATTTAGTTGCTGATCACCTTAGCAGGCTGATCACAAGTGAAAAACCTTCGCCATTACAAGATGATTTTCCTGATGAACATCTTTTTTCTGTCCAAAAGACAATTCCCTGGTATGCTGATATTGTGAATTTCTTAGTTACCAGAACATTACCCGCTAATTTATCTAAATCTCAAAAAGATAAAATAAAGAGTGATGCTAAATACTACGTTTGGGATGACCCTTATTTGTGGAAGCATTGTTCTGATCAAATAATCCGCAGGTGTGTATCTCAAGAAGAAATTCCTTCCATTTTGAATTTTTGTCATTCATATGCATGTGGAGGACATTTTGGTCCAAAAAGAACAGCTCGTAAAGTGTTGGAATGTGGTTTATTTTGGCCATCTCTATTCCGTGATTGCTATATGTTTTGCAAAACATGTGAACAGTGTCAAAAAACTGGAAATTTGGGTTATAGGGATCAAATGCCACTTACCCCTATTCTTGTGTGTGAAATATTTGATGTTTGGGGTATTGATTTTATGGGACCTTTTCCTTCTTCTTACCATAATATCTACATTATTCTTGCTGTCGATTATGTGTCAAAGTGGGTCGAAGCCAAGGCTACCCGAACTGACTCTGCTAAAGTTGTTGTTGAGTTTGTTAAATCTAATATTTTTGCCAGGTTTGGGATGCCAAGAGCAATAATAAGCGACCGTGGAACTCATTTTTGCAATAGAATGGTGGAAGCATTGATGAAAAAGTATGATGTTACTCACCGTATTTCTACAGGTTACCATCCACAATGCAATGGACAAGCCGAAATCTCAAACAAGGAAATCAAGTCCATACTTGAAAAGACTGTTAACCCAAACAGGAAAGATTGGAGTACACGACTTGATGATGCTTTATGGGCTTATCGAACAGCCTACAAAACTCCAATAGGTATGTCTCCTTATCGTTTAGTATTTGGTAAACCGTGCCACCTTCCAGTTGAGTTGGAACACAAGGCGTATTGGGCCGTTAAGCAATGTAACATGAGGATGGATGAAACTGGTTCGTTGAGGAAGTTGCAGCTGCAAGAGCTTGAAGAAATTCGTAATGATGCATACGAAAGCTCTAGAATTTACAAGGAAAAAACAAAAGCATTTCATGATCAAAAGATTTCCAGGAAAATATTTTCTATTGGTCAAAAAGTTTTACTTTATCATTCTAGATTGAAATTATTTCCTGGTAAATTACGCTCTAGATGGGTAGGACCTTTTGTTGTCACTAATGTTTTTCCTCATGGTGCAGTGGAAATACACAGTTTAGAAACTGGAAAATCTTTTAAAGTGAATGGTCACCGTTTAAAGCCATTTTATGAAGGTTTTCAGGCATATAATGTCGAAGAGATTGGTTTGCAATGCCCCGTTTATGAAGATTGAAAGGAGATGATGTCCAGCCAGTGACATGCCACCGTTTATGAAGATTGAAAGGAGATGATGTCCAGCCAGTGACATGCCACTTATAATCAGGGGAGTTTGTTCCATTCTTTAAATAAATTTGTTTACTTGTCTTAATTTTTAATTTTATTCAACATTGAGGACAATGTTAAGAATAAGTGTGGGGAGGGGATATGATTATTTTCTTATTTTCTTCTCGTCAAATTGAAAAAAAAAAAAAAAAAAATCTTTCTCGTCAAAAAAAAAAAAAAATCTTTCTTTTTCTACTACATCTTTTCCGAAATAATAGTATCTTTACTAAAATTCATAACATAATTGAATAATTGATCTTGCATATTATGAGTATTTAATTAGTGTTTTGTTTGATATGGTGGTGGCTAAACTAACCAAGCATGAACCTGTGAGATATTTGAGCCTTTGACTGACACTTCAGTCCAATTATTTTGTTCTTGTTTGATATCTTCCATGGATTTGTATCTCTAGAACTTGCCTTGATTTTCCTTAAAGCTAATTTGATTCATGCATGATCTTAATATGATTAAGGCCATCTTTGATTTTTAGCCTCACTAGCCAAATAGCCTGTTCATACCGTAATTATTTTCCTTTGTCAGCCACTTTGAGCCTGTTAACCGTATTTTTGTTCTTATTGAACCACACATTATAAGCCTCATCCCTGAAATTAATTTCCTTAACCTTGCCTAGAGGACTAGGGGAGCTTTGATTGGGTAAATGCATAAGATTAAGTGTGGGGAAAGAAGTTGGCAAAAGTGACTATATGAGTGAGAATAAGGAAATTGTGATTGGAGTTCTATGAGCTTTTTGGTTGGTATTTTCAAAAAGAAAAAAGAGTTGATTAGTTGTTTCTACACTAAAGAGGGTGAAATGTATGATGGAAAGTGCATTTCTTCTGCAAAAAAAAAAAAAAAATCAAAAATCAAAAGAAAAAAAAAGAAAAAGAAAAACGAAAAGTAGTAGTACAAAAAAAGAGAAAAAGAGAAAATGAAATTATCATCTTTGGTCGTTCTTAGTATTCGTGTTGAATAAGATATGAATAGTTTATGGTCATATGGGGATGTGATAGTTTATTTGGTTGGAGTTGAAATATCAAAATAATAAGAGTGATTGGGTTCATTTGATCTTTATGTTTGAGTTAGTTCACTCAATCATGCTCCTCTAGTTCGAAGGCTTTTTGAACTACTTTTCCAAATAATTCCTACCCTTTGCCCTAAGCCCCATTACAACCTTGGAGAAAGTCCTTATGATTTGATCATGCATGTTATCTTGTAGTGGAGAATGAGAAGATATGCAAGCCTATGGTAGAGCATTTCTATAGGAATTGATTTGAGTGAAATTTATACACCCTTCAAACACTTCTGAGTGACGAGTGATATACCCGTGAGGGCTTGGTTATTTAGTTTACTCCATTTTCAAATAAACTCCTAGCTAAGTATTTATAATGTGTTTGAGTCCAATGTTCATGAAGTGTTATGAGTTTTATATTTTCCTAAATAATGTCTTTGATTGAGGACAAGCAAATGATTAGTGTGGGGAATTTGATAAGCACTATTTTTATATTCATTTTAAATTAATTCTTATAATAATTAGTTTTATTTATTTAACATTATATTTATTTTAAGTTTAATTTTATATTTTATATTAATATATTAGTTATTTGAATAATTAATTTTAGTAGTTGTTTTGGGCCATTAAAAATTTTGCGTATTAATATTAGTATTAATAAAGTTGGGCTAGGTGAATTAAAGTTGACTCTTTGCTTCTCTAATTCATTTTGAACCAACCAAACCTTATTTATTTACTTTATTACTAAGCCCAATCCAAACCCCTTTATTTTCATTGTAATTATGTACGACAGCAGCATAGGGAAATTAGAGCAGATTGCGGTGACGACNTTATTTTCTTATTTTCTTCTCGTCAAATTGCAAAAAAAAAAAAAAAAAAATCTTTCTCGTCAAAAAAAAAAAAAAATCTTTCTTTTTCTACTACATCTTTTCCGAAATAATAGTATCTTTACTAAAATTCATAACATAATTGAATAATTGATCTTGCATATTATGAGTATTTAATTAGTGTTTTGTTTGATATGGTGGTGGCTAAACTAACCAAGCATGAACCTGTGAGATATTTGAGCCTTTGACTGACACTTCAGTCCAATTATTTTGTTCTTGTTTGATATCTTCCATGGATTTGTATCTCTAGAACTTGCCTTGATTTTCCTTAAAGCTAATTTGATTCATGCATGATCTTAATATGATTAAGGCCATCTTTGATTTTTAGCCTCACTAGCCAAATAGCCTGTTCATACCGTAATTATTTTCCTTTGTCAGCCACTTTGAGCCTGTTAACCGTATTTTTGTTCTTATTGAACCACACATTATAAGCCTCATCCCTGAAATTAATTTCCTTAACCTTGCCTAGAGGACTAGGGGAGCTTTGATTGGGTAAATGCATAAGATTAAGTGTGGGGAAAGAAGTTGGCAAAAGTGACTATATGAGTGAGAATAAGGAAATTGTGATTGGAGTTCTATGAGCTTTTTGGTTGGTATTTTCAAAAAGAAAAAAGAGTTGATTAGTTGTTTCTACACTAAAGAGGGTGAAATGTATGATGGAAAGTGCATTTCTTCTGCAAAAAAAAAAAAAAAATCAAAAATCAAAAGAAAAAAAAAGAAAAAGAAAAACGAAAAGTAGTAGTACAAAAAAAGAGAAAAAGAGAAAATGAAATTATCATCTTTGGTCGTTCTTAGTATTCGTGTTGAATAAGATATGAATAGTTTATGGTCATATGGGGATGTGATAGTTTATTTGGTTGGAGTTGAAATATCAAAATAATAAGAGTGATTGGGTTCATTTGATCTTTATGTTTGAGTTAGTTCACTCAATCATGCTCCTCTAGTTCGAAGGCTTTTTGAACTACTTTTCCAAATAATTCCTACCCTTTGCCCTAAGCCCCATTACAACCTTGGAGAAAGTCCTTATGATTTGATCATGCATGTTATCTTGTAGTGGAGAATGAGAAGATATGCAAGCCTATGGTAGAGCATTTCTATAGGAATTGATTTGAGTGAAATTTATACACCCTTCAAACACTTCTGAGTGACGAGTGATATACCCGTGAGGGCTTGGTTATTTAGTTTACTCCATTTTCAAATAAACTCCTAGCTAAGTATTTATAATGTGTTTGAGTCCAATGTTCATGAAGTGTTATGAGTTTTATATTTTCCTAAATAATGTCTTTGATTGAGGACAAGCAAATGATTAGTGTGGGGAATTTGATAAGCACTATTTTTATATTCATTTTAAATTAATTCTTATAATAATTAGTTTTATTTATTTAACATTATATTTATTTTAAGTTTAATTTTATATTTTATATTAATATATTAGTTATTTGAATAATTAATTTTAGTAGTTGTTTTGGGCCATTAAAAATTTTGCGTATTAATATTAGTATTAATAAAGTTGGGCTAGGTGAATTAAAGTTGACTCTTTGCTTCTCTAATTCATTTTGAACCAACCAAACCTTATTTATTTACTTTATTACTAAGCCCAATCCAAACCCCTTTATTTTCATTGTAATTATGTACGACAGCAGCATAGGGAAATTAGAGCAGATTGCGGTGACGACTTCTACGACAATTCCGATAATTAATCCTTCAATGCTACGTGCGATTCGGACGGCCACAGACTGCTGCAGTTGCTTCTTACATGTTCCGATTTATGCTCTCCTTCTAGCAATTAGCACAAATGTCGGATCCTTGATTGTATAAATAGATTAGCAGCCTGCTTTGTAAGGGGCATCCCATTTGAATTCAATTAGATTTCCTTTTGTTGCCTCTCACGTACATATATATACATATATTTTCATTAAATTCTCTTTTTAGAGAATTAATATATTTATATATATTTTTATTTAGTAACCAATTCCTACGATGTACTGCTGAGTTCTTATTTTTCCAATTCGAGGATTATGGAAGTTTGATTCTACAAGACCAGTAAGCTTTATTTAGCCTAATTTATTCTTTGCGCTTTATTATCTATATATCTTCTGTTATATTCATATATATGAATTAATGCTTGGTTAATTGTTGCAAAAGGATCCATTGTTCAATTATCAAGTTATTAAATTGCTAGTCAGAACCTTGAATCCGTAATTGTTTAAGTGTTTTGATGTTAGTAGCAAATAGCACAATTTGATTATAACTGATTTTCGTTTTGTGTTATGGAGACATATAGTCTAGCTTAAATGAACCGAGCTTATGAGTTTGTTGGCTAGGATTGGTAGTCTTTCTAATTCGATAATGCTGGTAGTAAATTAAATCCTAAGAGCTTGTTTAGGGTTGTTTATTAGCTAGGGAAGTAATTAAAGAGCTTATTTTAATTACCGACGAAGTAAGGAAAGACAGGTTGTTAGAGCTTGTTAATAACCATAACCAATCTAGTAAAGAGTGAAGGTAGTTTGGCTTGCATATCAATAACTGTCTTGTTAGAATTAAACTGATATTATGCCTTGGGTTGGATACCATTTGCCACTGACATTTATTCGATAATTATTTGCTATTTGATATTATTTTCCTTTTCCCATTTTATTGTTGCTATTTAAGTTTCGATTCTCATTTCATTATTTATTAAATCTATTGCTAAAGATAAGTCTGACCAATCTCTGTGGGTACGACCTTACTCATCGCTATTACAATTCATAAGAGTAAGTATTTTATTATTTGTTGGTTTCGACACCCATCAAATTTTTGGCGCCGTTGCCGGGGATTGGTGTCAATTAGATTTATTTTTATGCCACGTTCTTCTCGTACGGGTCAATTGCAATACGATCCTGAGATTGAGAAGACTGCTAAGAAGTTAAGAAAGGAGACTAGATTACGTAAAAGTAGAGTACTTTCATCAACATCTGTTCAATCAACTACCACAACTGAATCAATTGCATCTTGTTGCGATTCTGAAAAAGAGCAAACAATGGCCGAACAACAAGTAGTGGCTGAAGAACAAAGAACTTTAAGGGAGCTTTCTGCACCAAATCTAAATCAACAATCCCTTTGTATTCAACATCCTGCCTCAGAGGTTGGTTTTGAATTAAGGTCGGGTTTGATTCAACTACTCCCAACATTTCGTGGTCTTGAAAATGAAGATCCGCATAAGCACCTAAAGGAGTTCAACGTGGTGTGTTCGAGCTTCAAACCGCAAAGAGTGTCGGAAGATCAAATCAAACTACGTGCTTTCCCATTCTCATTAGCCGATAGAGCAAAGGATTGGTTATTTTACCTTCCTTCGGGCTCAATAAACACTTGGGATGAAATGGTAAGATTATTTCTTGAAAAGTTTTTCCCAGCGTCACGAGCTGCTAGCATTAGAAGGGAAATATGTGGCATCAAGCAAAGAGATACAGAGACTCTCCACGAGTACTGGGAACGTTTCAAGCAATTGTGTGCAAGTTGCCCTCAACATGGAGTTTCTGAACAGCTCCTCATTCAATACTTTTATGAGGGATTGCTTCCCATGGAAAGAAAGATGATGGATGCAGCTAGTGGAGGCGCTATAGTGAACAAAACTCCTCGTGAAGCTAGAGATTTGATATCCATAATGGCTGCCAATTCACAACAATTTGGATGTAGACAGGACACCCCTTCTAGAATGGTGAATGAGGTAAATATTTCTTCTCTTGAGAATAAAGTATCTCACTTAACTACTCTTGTTCAACAGTTAGCTCTAGGAGGTACGCATCAGGTAAAAGCTTGTGGGATATGTGCTGCTACTGGACACCAAACTGATATGTGCTGCTACCCCTTTTACATATTCACAAAATCACTTTTACTTTACTACTCTCTTGCACTCAAACCAACCAATGAACTACCCTCACTCACAAATCACCCTTCACCACACTCGAATCCTATGCATGATCCAATCAAGTAAACTCCCGAACGTTTGACACACCTCCACGTCCCTCCTTCGAGACCGACACTCGGGGAGTCACAGACTTTCCGTTTTAACATAAATATCTTTTGACACCTCAACACCACACAAACAACTACCAATGTCACCGGTATACGTGCCCAGACAAGGTGTCACTCGCCCTCGAACCAGGTTATATGATCAAGGAAATTACATGGGCTGTTCACCATCATCCACTCATCAAGATAATCCGGAGGACTAGGGTCCCACGGATAAAGGTAGTGAACCACAAACTCAAGAGGGTCACTCCCTGCTAAGACCTCAATGGGATAAAACCCATAACTCGCCTGGATAACATCCATATGACACAACGGATTACTGGGAGCAGGAGACCAAACAGGTACCACTGGGTCTACAGGAGTAGGAACGAGGTCAGGAGCATAAGCCGGAGCTGAAGGATCTGGAGCATAGCCGGGAGCAAACAGGTCGTCACCCGCTAAGTACTATACATAATCATCATAGTCTATAATAGGGAACATGAACTCTGATGAGTCACCAGAGTTCCCGGGGCTGCAAGAGCCCACGCTAGACTGCATCTGATAAAGGACACAATGAAGTGTAGTTAGCACGACGGCTAAGTAAGGAAATCCATTATCACTCAAAAGTAAACAAAGGTTTCGAAAATATAATATTTAGAAAGCGGTAAAGTTTACCCATGAGTTGAAACTCTACCTGCAACCCGATTATAAACAGTAGAATGTAAAGTAGAGTATTCGACATGAATCAACTTGCACAACTTTTCCTTTATAGGAATTTTCGTCACTCTTATCTTAAAAGAGAGAGATTAGCAGCACGTTACGGTGCTTAAAATACGTCACATTTTGTTCTTCAACATAGTTACGGAGTAACTGAGTTTTCATAGTTAGAGTTCACTTAGTTTCCCCCTGGATAAGGGTGAGGCCTTTTTGGAGTGTTTTCAACAACCTCGGGCCACGACATTCAAGCCTCCCACAGGTCAATCATCTCAACAACCTCGGGCCACGGCATTCACGCCTCCCGCAGGTCAATCATCTCAACAACCTCGGGCCACGGCATTCACGCCTCCCGCAGGTCAATCATCTCAAACAACCGCTGGGCTATGGCAATTAAGCCCTCCCGTGGGTTAATCAAGTCCTTCACAACTTATCCAGAAACCAAGGTTTTCAAAACATTCTTTCTTTCCTTGATATTTAATTAGTATTTTCACATAACGTCTCAAAACGATTATTCTTATCCAAATATGTTTCCAAAATATTCATATTTGTCAATGACTTTTCGACATAATTTTCCTCAAGTGACAAGGGTTACACTTATTTCTTAAAAACACGATTTTTCTTCCAAATTGATTTACATAATTTCCAAAACAATATTTGTTCTTTCAAAAATTGAACTCGGTTGCCCGTAGGCCTTTCAAACATCATAACATTCAGGAGCAAAAAATCTCGAAAGAAAGTTCGGTCGAAAACAGATCCGCGCCACGCAGATGCGCGAATGTCCGCACCGCCGGACGCACGGCGAACGCGCGCGTCCGGCCGTTCGGCCTCGGTCTCGCGTACTGGACGCCGATGGATGCGCAGTGGACGCGCGTCCAAGGCCGCGTCCGTCCAATTCTGCCAGCTTCGGGCAGCAAAAACTGTGTGGTAACGTCTTGGTTTTCCTTTATTTTCACAAGTCTAAGCCTATATGGACGTAAATACAACATATACATGCATATATTAGCTATGAACATGTATACAAAAATTACCAAAATTCAACAAGTAGTTTCTTGAGCCAACTAAGAGATCCTCAAGTTTAACACATAATTTTCACGTAAAATTCCTAGTCTCATAGTTCACTAGCAATTGTTCATTTTCAAGTGACTAAACCGACTTAAGGGATTCCTTACCTGTCTAGTAGTTTTTAATACCGTAGACAAAGTTGTGATCTTCTCCTCCGAATTTCCACCGAAGATCCTAAGTAATGATCACCATAATAACAATATTTTCATGAATCCTTAGCTTAAAATTAAGTTCTATGAAAGGATTCTAGCCATTTTAACCGAATAAAACCAAAGTTTTACCTAGTATGGGAGCACTTGTGAAGGAAAAATGGCTATGGAGTTCTTGGATCTCAAAGATGAAGAATGAAATTTTCCTTCTCTTTTTTTTCCTTCTCTAATTTTCGAACAAGGGGGTGGGAGAGGGTAGCTTGGATCATAAGTTAGCTAGCATGGCTTATCTCATACTCATCCTACTTAATTAATTAAAAATTACCATATGGTAAATAATGTGACACTTGTCACAACCCCATGGTATGTCTTGTAGAGTAAGACTTCCTTGCTAGTTAGGGATTAAATCAGATAAAAGTTCGGAGGAATATAATTTAATTCGGGAAAATTTCGATACCAAAATTATTCTAAAAATAATCCCATCATTAACCACTAAAATCGGACGATTTTCCGGTATACCGCGAAATACAGTGGTTCAGAGGTTCGTAATAAATTTCACTCTTACAGTTCGTCTAATTTCCACTGAACTGAGTAGGAAGTTCACGCTTAATCGTATCATGCTTAATAATCCATTTCCTAGGGAAATTCGAACTGCATATACGTCCTTAAAAATTTTACGGTTCGTGACCGATACGTATGATCGTAGCTTATTAATAACTATTCTTACTTATAAAAATCCTTTTGAAGTATCAAGAGATCATCTCATGAATGTCATAGCCTAGAGAAATATTTTTCGAACCCTAGACTTATCGGAATAGATGAGGGGTTACAATTTGGGAATAGCCGACGTTGTAGGGTATTTTAGTTGTTTTCAAATTACCTACAACGTTGGCTATTTGTAAATAGCCGACGTTGTAGGTAATTTTATTTGTTTTTAAGTTACCTACAATGTCGGCTATTTGTAAATAGCCGACGTTGTATGTGTACCTTACAACGTCGGTTAACATTTAGCCGACGTTGTATGTGTACCCTTACAACGTCGGCTAACATTTAGCCGACGTTGTATGTGTACCCTTACAACGTCGGCCAGATCAACGTCGGATTTTAGCCGACGTTAAAGGGTACATTTAGCCGACGTTAAAAGCCGTCTGTGTAGTAGTTGATATATCCTTTCACATTGGCTGGTATACCAATGAACACACACTTCCTGCTACGACGTGCCAATTTATACCTTGAATGTGATAGGGTGGAGGCAAGACAGCCAAACACCCTAAGCATTCCAACTACTGGATCTTTTCCATATAACATTCGATAAGAGCTCAGTCCTTGAATAATGGGAGAAGGAAGCCGGTGATAATGAAGGTGGGGTGCATGACATAGTGCCCCCAGAACTGAAGAGAGAGTCCAGACTGAAATCGTAGAGCCCTAGCGACAGTGAGTATATGTTAGTGCTTTTATTCGACAATGGCATTTTGCTGCAAAGTATCTACGCAAGATTTTTGATAAATAATGTCTTTCTCATGGAAAAACTCTACTATGCTAAATTCTGGACCATTGTCACTGCGCAGAATCTTAATAGAGACCCCAAACTGTGTGTGCACCAGATTATAGAAGCCCTTAATTAGAGTCCTCACCTTAGATTTATTCTTCATAAGATGTATCAATGTAAACCTCGAATAATCGTCAACCAATGTCAAGAAACTCACGCTTCATTGAAGAGATGGAAAATGGCCCCCATATATCTACATGCACAAGATCAAAACATGCATTTGTAGAGGTAACACTGAAGGGAAAAGGGGAACGCTTATGCTTGGCGAAATGGCAAACATCACATGCTATAGTCTTAATAGAATACATAGGTAAATCAATCAAAAAATGCATTTTGTTTATTGGAAAATGGCCCAATATTTGGAGCCAAATTTCAGGACTAATACAAGACATAGCAAAATGTTTAGAAAAATTATTAGTTTGCACATGTGGTTCCATCAACAGATATAGCCCCTTCTCTTGCTTAGCTAAACCAATCGTTCTCCCAAGCGTCTCCTAGATCAAACACTAACTAGATGAGAAAACCAATTTATAAGTGGTATATTGAAGGAATTTACTGACAAAAATAATATTGAACTGGAAAGAGGGAATATGCATAGCATCTCTTAGCCAAAGACTATTTCCAATCTTTATGTTTCCTGTGTGTTTAACATCAACACGCTTTCCAGTTGGCAGGTTCACCTCCACTCCATCAACCATTCAATACTCATGAAAGAAGTCAAGAGAACAAACAATATGATCGGTTGCTCCTTAATCAAGCATCCATGTAGATGTAAATAGGAAAGAAAATTGATATGAGAGGCGAGATACTTGCCTTCATTTATGGACTCTACTTCAGTGAAATTTGGGACCAATGAGACAGAGGCAATTCAAAACTTGTCTGACAAGATGGTTGCTTTTGGTTCTGCCAAATGACATAGGGAAACTATGTAGTATTCGTTCTATACTCTCTATTTGTTAGAGCTTAAAGAATCAATATCCCGGCCCATTACAGAGTTCGATCATGTGACCTTATTTCAGGGAAAATCAGAAATGTCATCTGAACACAAAGTGTTTGATTTATTATTATTATTTTTTTTTGAAAATACTTACTATTTTTTTAATCACGCATTAAGTTGATTAGTTTCATAACAAAATCGAAATTGTAAAGAACAATTGAATTTTCCGTTGCTATTATATGAAAACGACATCGCGTACTGCATTGCCGAAATCTCTTCCGTTGCTCCATTGAAAATTGACATTTTGTATTTATAGTAAGTAGAATCTGGACCTGGGGATGAAGCAGTCAAGCAGCCATTTTTGGGTCCCAACTCCAATTTGGTTACACATCACTACTATTTTTAAATGTAAAAAACTTAATCTTATAAACAACACATGCTGAATTTTAATATAAATCTTATTATAGCATAGCTTCGACACTACATTGATTATTGACTATATATGCATTATTTATTGCGACAAACGATCACAATCTACATATAAGAATAATATAATTCTAAACCCTATATTTATATCTAAATATATGTCAGATCTAAGGTTCACACTTGTGTGAGACTATCTCACGGATCCTTATTCGTGAAACGGGTCGGGTCGGATCAAAGCACCATGCAAATGTCATACTTATATGCTCAAATATAACACTAATCAAGAATACAATTTTTGTTACTTATAAGAGAAAAAGTAACACATTTTTCATAATAAGCAATATTGACAAGTGCCCCTTACTTATAAGGACAAATATAATACTTTTGAGGAAAAATGTAACATTTTAAATCGAAATGTAAAAGTATTGTATTTTCCCTAAAAGTATTACATTTACTCTTATAAGTAACAAAAATTTTATTCTTGATTAATATTACATTTGAGCATATAAGTATGACATTTGTGCATATAATAAGTGTTACATTTGCATCTTGACCCGACCCGTCTCATGGTGATACGGTCTCACACAAGTGTTTGCCCAGATCTAATCCACAATATATATGTTCTACCTAGCTATCTATACTATATATAGCCCTCATGAATCTGCAATAAGCTGTACTTGTTGAGTTGTTAGTCCAAACCCAAAGGGAAACAATGGATCATAGTGCGAATCTCCGATGTTCATAGGGAGTTGATCTACAGTCTTGAACCAAGTTCGAGGTAATTTTCCGGTGAATTCGTAATCGCCAAACAAAACATCAGCCACGCCTTGGCCTTCACTTCCGGGGAGCCATGCAGCCACTAGAGCGTCCATTTTGGGGAGATAGGGTTCCAACACCAGCGGGCGACCGGAGATGAGCACCACCACGCATTTGGTGTTTTCACACACGGTGGTGATGGTGGCCGGGCCGGGGTCGGGGATGGTTAAGTTCATGTTGTCCCCGTCGTACTCCGCATAGGGATGCTCTCCCACCACCACGATGGCCTAGGCGAAATCGTTGGAGTTCGTGAAGTCGGAGTTAGGGTTTTCGGTTGTACACTACTTTTGTGGTTGGATCAACTGTTTCTGATATAGCTTTCAATATAGTTGTTCCTGCAAGATACCAATGACATAGATGTATTTAATTATATGAATACTATTGATATCCGGCCATACAAGATTATATCTGGTACTGTAAATATTCACAAATTATACTGTGGACCATGGTAATGACTGATACTGCAGTTATGTTGAACTGATATTACATTGTTGAACAGATACTGCAGTTGTGTTAAAAGGAAACTACAGTTGCGTGGAACAGAAGTCGTTCATCCATTCAACACGGAACAGAAGTCGAACAGAAGTCGTTCATCCATTCAACACGGAACAGAAGTCGTTCATCCGTTCAACACAACTGCAGTATCAGTTCAAAACAATATCCATTCAACACAATTGCAGTTCCAGACGGATGAAACGACCTCTGTTCAGCGCAACTGCAGTTCCTTTTCAACACAACTGCCGTATCTGTTCAACACAACTGCAGTATCAGCCATGATCCATGGTCCACAGTATAACAACTGGTGAATATTAGTGTTAGGGAGATCAGAGAATGGGTTAGTATCTTCTTTTTTTTAAGGATTATGAAAGGATCGGATCGGAATTTGTACCGATAGTGATGTTGTTGCCACTATGGCCTTGCCAAGTGATAGTCCATCCACCACATTGATAGCCCAAATTGTGAGCATGACTTCCAGCAACTAAGATTCTTGTTGCCTTTTTAGGGAGAGGAAGCAAAGCCTCATCATCACCATTCTTCAATAGAACAAGTGATTTCCTCACGGCTTCTCTTGCCAAATCTCTGTGAGCCTAATCGCACATATCAACGCACAACAAGAAGTAAATACAATGCAGACAACACTTACTATATATATATATATATGTTCGGAGAAATTAATTAAGGTATAGAATCAAATTAAACCTGGCTTCCAAGATGATGAGCCAGGCTAAGATCAGCGAGGGGATTCTCGAAGAGACCCATGATAAATTTGACTCTCAAGATCCGTGTAACAGCGTCGTCGATTCGGCTCATTGGGATGAACTTGTTCTTCACCAAGTAAGTTAAAGTGTCAATGAACTCCGTGTAGTTATAAGCTACCATGATCATGTCAATACCAGCTCCAACACCAGCTAAAACTGAGTACGTGTAGTTTGCATTGTGCATTGTCAGGAGTAGTGATCCTATCTATCCCTTCCCAATCAGAGATCACAAAACCCTGAGAAAAAGAATCACACATCATAAGTCTTTTTTTTAATACTATTGATTCTGTTACAATATAATATGACATATATAAATGTACCTGAAAGTCGAGAGTGCCTTTGAGAAAACTCTTTGAGAAAGTCAGTGACGAGAGCGCGATTGGCGTGCATCTTCTTGCCGTTCCAGCTGGAGTAGGAGACCATGACGGTGGAGACGCCCTTGAGGATGGAGGGGTAATACGCCGGCATGTGAATGCTTAGTAACCCTTCCCAGTCGATAACTGTGTTGCCTTCGTCCACTCCGTACGTTGTACCTCCATCCCCCACGAAATGCTTTGCACAAGCAGCTACTTTGCTCCTATTTCATTCCTTTATTATTATTTACTATTCAATTTCTTTTTTGGTCGATAATATAATGAGAGAAATCCACAGTTATTACTGAACTGAATGAGCCAATGGTAAACATTAACTAAATCTCATTTCTAAATGACACATGAGAGAAATCCACAGTCATTACTGAACTGAATGAGCCAATGGTAAACATTAACTAAATCTCATTTCTAAATGACACATGAGAGGCAAATTATTGCACTAGAAAGACCTAGAGGTGAGCTTGGCTATGAAAACAGCAAAATTTTACATAAAATTATAGTATTGACTATTGTCCGTACTGCAATGTGGACTATACATAAATGTTTATTTTTAATATATCGAAGATTCATTATTTGGTATATGAACCTTGGTAGTATACCAAATAATGAACCTTCAGTACACGAAAAAATAATATTTATTTGTAGTTAATTTATAAAAGGGAAATATATTGGGAATAAAAAGAAAGTAAAGAACATACTTGTCACCAACGTAAGGAAAGCCCTTAGGATAATTCTGGGGAACATCTCCTTGTAAGCCAAGTATGATTTCTGTCATTTCTTTTACTACTTTAGGATCTTCACTATAGCTTTCATAACACCGTCCCCACCTTGGATCTCTGCATACCTTTTATATAAAAAAGAAAAAAATAATAATAATCTTAAAGATTTTCATTAAATTTGACATTGAAGTTTCACCAAAAGCTCGCATTTCATAGGATATACGTTCAATCAACTATTATCCCTTCTGTTTTCAAACATTAGTCAAATAATTGGTCTCTCCCTTTATTAGGATTCATATTCAAATTGGATGGAAACAGAAATGATCTGCATTTACTAAATAAAGATTTAAAAAATATATATATATTATGTGATGAACTGATGATGTATAATTTCTTTTTAATGGAAATATAATACATTTTAAAAAATGATTTATATTTTTATTTAAGAATTAAATGAGATGATTTCATACCAGACAAACCAAAAATTTATAAAGCCTATTATATGGGGAGAACAATACAGAAACCAATTTGAAAAATAGAAAATGAAAATAAAAGTTTAGAGAAAGAAAAACTAATTAAAGTAAGCACGGTCTTGAGAGTGGAATCCATATGATTTAACTTAAATTTTGAAGAAATATTCAAGATAGAGATTGTGAAAATATTGCAATACATGGAGAAAAAGCATAAGTTATGCCAGTAGCCCTAGTCTCAAGGGCAGTTGCAGCACCAATTCTCTTCACTAGTTGAGGATCTCTGCAAAATTAATAAATAAATTTTAATAATGTTTTGATGGAGAAATATGTAAGATTAGGACAAAATCACATCAAGTATTGCACTGTAATGTTTTGAGGAAGGGATATATAACTAATATAAGATGATAGACAATGTTACCAGTACGAAAACACATCAAGTATTGTACTGTAATGTTTTGAGGAAGCGATGAGGAAGCGATATATAACTAATATAAGATGATAGACAATGTCACTGATACGAAATCACATCAAGTATTATAACATTTTGAGGAAGGGATATATAACAAATATAAGATGATAGACAATGCCACTGGTTCGAAATCATATCAAGTATTTTAACATTTTGAGGAAGGAATATATAACTAATATAAGATGATAGACAATGTCACCGGTAGGAAATCACATCAATTATTGTAACGCTTTGAGGAAGAGATATATAAAATTATAGACAATAATAGTGATATGAAATCACATCAATTATTGCAATTTTGTACCATTGTTTAACACCTATTTAATGAAGTTGTTTTACTTGTGATGTTATTTAATGAAATCATACACACATCATTTTTGTTTTACAATGTAAGTATCTGTTCAGCATATCAATATTTATTTATTTACTCATTTATTGAGTAATTATAAATAGGGTCACACTTGTGTGAGACCGTCTCACGGATCCTTATTCGTGAGACGGGTCGGGTCGGGTCAAAGCATCATGCAAACGTCATACTTATATGTGCAAATGTCATACTTAATTATATGTTCAAATATAACACTAATCAAGAATACAATTTTTGTTACTTATAAGAGAAAAAGTAATACATTTTTCATAATAAGTAATGTTGACAAGTGCCCTGGCAAATATAATACTTTTGAGGAAAAAAGTAATTCTTTTAAATCGAAATGTAAAACTATTGTATTTTCCCTTAAAAGTATTACATTTACCTTTATAAGTCACAAAAATTTTATTCCTGATTAGTATTACATTTGAGCATATAAGTATGACATTTGTTCATATAAGTGTTACATTTGCATCTTGACCCAACCCGACCCGACTCGTCTCATGGTGAGATGGTCTCACACAAGTTTTTGCCTTATAAATATAGTGATGCAACCATGGGTTGCGTGTATATGATTTTAATACATGTAAGCTAAGTAATAGTTTTGCTTTATTATTGGATATCTGAATTTATTGCTTAACCATAAAGGTACTTAGATGTATATGTAACAATTTTAACTGTTACTAGCAATTTTTTAGCTCACATAGACTAGCTAGGTCATAACTTTTTTATTAGTTAGATAAGCATGCTTTTTAAGTGACAACAACCTTTGAGTCATTGAGTGTAATTATTAGTATTCAATAATATCAGATCTAATAGAGTTTACCAATTAATATATAAAATAGTTTTAATAATAAGAAAATTGTTATTTTATATAATGGCTTATATTTTCTAAAGTTGTACATTTTATTTTATAAATTGTATTTGACACGATAAATTCATAGGCACTATTTGAAGGTGTGTACTAGTTAGGTAAACTATGCATTGCGACCTTAGTAAGAAAAAACCATAAATAGGTAAACCAACTTAGATTGCTTATGCCAAAGACCTTGTGGTCTAGTAGCACCCAGTGTCCCGGTTTACACTTCCACATGGATGATGGGATCGGAGTGGGTTCGAGCTTCAGTGGAGGCAACTGTTGACTCTTTGTGCTTCAGTAGGTTGAGAAAGTAGTTATGAACATATACTATATTGTAACAGAGTCAGTAGTACTAAAAAAAAAAAAAAAAAACTTAGATTGCTTATAATTGAAGAAGTGAAACAAACAAATTAAAAATTGAGAAGGTCAAGATGGAAAAGAGCTTACCTTGTTGCACCCAATCCAATACTGTGGGGAAAAATAGTAGCCTTGTAGACATTGTAAAACTTAGATTGCTTATAATTGAAGAAGTGAAACAAACAAATTAAAAATTGAGAAGGTAAAGATGGAAAAGAGCTTACCTTGTTTCACCCAATCCAATATTGTGGGGAAAAATAGTAGCCTTGTAGACGTTGTTATTCCCATGAACAGCATCAATCCCATATATCATCGGAATCCCTAGCCGGCTCGACAGCGAACCGTTTTGGAACCGGTTCACCATCTCCACCCATTCCGCCGCCGTGGCTTCCTCCTTTGGCACGCTTCCGCCGCCGCTCAACACACTGCCAATGGAGTAATCCCTCATGATCTCCGGCGTGAGGCCTTCGCGATCCAGCTGCGCCATTTGCCCGATCTTCTCCTCCTAACTCATCCGCCCAATCAAGTCTCCAATCCTCGCCGAGATCGGCCGAGTCGGATCCTTGTATTTCATGTATCCCGCCGGCACACGCGCCGCCATGGCGCATGATGAACATAGTAGCAGTAACAGAAGCCCCAACAATGGCGGCGGCAGAGCTCTTTCAACATTTTTCATGCCTGTGTTCTGATCAGAGAAAACTAAGCTTTATTGAAGTGTTGTGAAGGGAAGGAGAAGCCATCGCTCGAGGCATATAAATAATCTCAGGGATTTGTGGTTGAACTTAATTCAGTTGTAATTGAATTGTAATTTTCAAACTGGTTGTGTGGTTCGTTTAACGATGATTGACTGAAGTAATTTTTAATCCAATTTTTCATAATATTAAGTTTAGCATTAATATATAAAATTTATATATTTAGAAACTAAATTAAAAGTGCTATTAAACACACAAAAAATAAATTTAAAAATAATAAAAAATTACTAAATAAAATAAGTGAATAAGAAAGAGTTGGTTTGACCCATGAATAGTAAAAATAGTAAATAGGATAAGTAAAATGGGACAGAGGAGTAATTATTATTATTGAAAAGGAATTCTAAGTACAATCAACCAAATAGTCCATAAGATTGTAGAAATAGTAATTCGGACAATTAATTACTCCTAATAAAATTCATAAATGTCTTGCCTGACAAGACTTGTATACTACTAGTTGTGATAATTCGTATACATAATATTGTGCTTATTACACGTGATAAAATATCAAAATTTTTAATACAAATTAAATAAAAATTAACTAATCGCAAATTATTAGATCTGATGTTAGATTGCATTATTAAATGAAATATTATTACGTAATCTATTTTTTTTAAAAAAAAAATCGAAAACTTTAAGATTTCCTCATATGGCAAAAAATGGCACACTCAAGCCATACAATACGGATCATTTATTGATGTTTTAAAAATAAAAAGCTAGTGTTTGAATATACACTTATTATCCCATTACGTACCATTGCCAAACCTACTTTTGCGTTCTAATTATTATTATTATTATTATTATTATTATTATTATTATTATTATTATTATTATATGTAATGGAAGGGGGACACCAGTGCATGGTATACAAGGACTAGCTAGAGTTCATCACATTTAACCATTGTGGAAAGCCGTCTCTATATATCATCCTCTAAAAGGATGATAGCCTCCTCCGAGGGATCGAGTAGGACATGCATTCCTCTGGGGAAATTCTTAGCAAGCCTAGCTAGATTGTCTGCTATTGAATTTTGTTCTCTTGTCGCTGCCACGATCTTTCAATCATCAAAGTTGCTTAGCTCCTGCTTACAAGCCTGCAGTATGTTGCAAGTCACACTATCCGTGCTGCAAACGCCGCTCAGTCCTTTTACAATGGCCCTGTTTGGTAAATGGTTGTTGGCTGATTGGGTTGGTTGTTTGGGTTAGAAGGTATGATTTGTTGATAATATTAGCTGATTGTAGAAAATTGTTTGATAAAGCTGATAGCTGTTTGATATAATTTCTTTTCTCAAAAAGCTAATTGAAAAGGCTGCTTTGAGTAGCCTTTTGAATTTTAGTATTTTGGAGTTACAAAAAGCTTATTAACCAAACAACTAATAGTGGTCAAATAAGCCAAAATTGGCTGATAGGCTGATTATTTACCAAACAGGGCCAATATCTTTAGAATCAACTTCGAAAATGACCTTTTTGAAGCCTTTGGATGCAGCCAATTGTATCCCTCTCAGTAATGCCCGGGCTTCTGCTTGAAAGGGAGAGCAACCTATATTATTGATATATCCTCCTTTTGTTAGTGTACAAAGGATACTCTTTGGACCATTTTTTATTGGCTTAATTATTAGTCAAAAACATAAGGTGTTATTAGGTAGGTTGGTCCGTTTTCTTGGTTAAAAGCAGTTTTTTCTCACATACTCTGGAGCAGTGCCAGCGAGTAGTCCAGTGGACAGGATTTATTCAAATCAGAATTCAGTCATCATGATCCTCACTTTACTCTGATCTAATCCTATAGCTTATCCTTATTTGGAGTGGTTTTCAGCTGCAAACATTAAGGGAAGGTTGGTTAATGGCTTGGCTATAAATATAGCTCTATTACATGGGATTCAATACGCCATTTTATTATTCTAAATCCCACTCCCATTGCTCTCACGAATCAGATTCTATAAAGAGGTTTTCATATTGGTTTCTCTACAGTTCTTCACTTGTTCTTATCTCTGGTTGCTTGAAGATTCAGCCGTGTTGGTGAATCATGATGTACTGCACAGTGTTAGCTCCAAGATGAGGAAGGCTTAGCTAGGAGTTTGTTTTTGTAACCATTAGTATATGATGGTTGTGGTTAGACTCCTTGTAACCCTTGTGATCATCTAGTGGATTGGGCTGACGTGAAGTGCCCCGCAGATGTAGGAGTGGAGCTCCGAACTGCGTGATCAATTCTGGTGTCTGGTTCCTTTTTATCGCTTTATTTTCTTGTTGTTTATTTATCTGTTTTTTATAGTTTATTTCTTTCAGATAAATATTTCCTTTAAAATAAAGTTGGAACTTTTAGCTAAATTGTACATTCAAGACGCACAATACAATTTCAATTGGTATTAGAGCCTGGGGACTTAAGTTATTAGTCTAACCGATCTGGCTTCGAAATTGTGTTTCTTGAACTTACAATTTCACAGTGCTTTACTGTTTTGGCTATACGCTATTTTATTCATCTCACTGTGTGTTAAGTACTCTAGAATGGATAAGCACCGACCTCCTCCAGAACTAACCGGAGAAAACTATGCGTACTGGAAAGCTCGCACCAGAACACATCTGAGGGCTCAAGGTGTATGGAAAACAGTGTTATCCGGATGGGTTCTTCCTACAAAAGACGGTGAAAAAGAAGGAGATCCAAAGGTGTTAAAACCAGAAGTTGAATGGGATGCTACAAAGACTATTACAGCAAGCTTTAACGCTAAAGCCTTAGATATTATATTTTCTTTAATACATGAAAGTCAATTTAACTTGATTACAGGTTGTGACACTGCTAAAGAAGCTTGGGAAATTTTAGAGACCACTTATAAAGGCACGAAGTCGGTCAAGCAGTCCAAACTTCAACTAGTCCAGAGTGATTTTGAAGACTTACGTATGAATGAGGATGAAAACATAGTAAGCTTCAACGAACGAGTTCAAGAGATTGCTAATCGTGCTGTCACTCTGGGTGAACCATTTTCACAACAAAAACTGATCAAAAAGGTTCTCCGTTCTCTCCCGCCTCGGTTCAGGATGAAGGTAACTGCTATACAAGAACATTTCGGGTGGGAAGACCAAAGCTTGGCTCAACTTATGGGTAACCTCAAAACTTATGAGATGGAAATATTGACTGACCATTCTAGAAAACAAAAGAATGTTGCCTTCACAGCTGACGAACAGGGTACTGTACCAGATCTAGACGAAATCGAGGATGATGATCCAGTTGTTTTGTTAACCAAACATTTCAATAAAATCTTGAAACAGGTCAAACAAAAGAATAGCTTCCGCGGTAACAGACCTCAAAACTTCAATGGATCAAAATCTAATTCAACAACGAGTGGATCAAATTACAAGCCCACTGCGTCTCGTACAACACAACCGTCTGCATCACGAACAACCCAACCTCGAGAAAGAACAAGTGGCAAAAACATACAAGTGCTATGAGTGCGAAGGCTACGGACATGTTCAGGCTGAATGTCCCACCTACTTGCGAAGGAAAAAATCAATGGCAGCTCTAACATGGAGCGATGATGAAGCTGACCCAGAAGTTGAAGCTGATACAGAAGAGATTACTGGCAATTTTGTTGCTTTCACGGCCAGGATTACAACTGATCCAGAAGATGAAGATGAAGATCTAGCTGACTCGTAAGGTTGTGACTACAACTCGTCAGAAGATCTTGAAGCCCCTGCTTTTTCTTATGAAACCGAGTATAAAAAGTTGTATTCAAATTGGGAATGTTTACTTAAGGCAAATCGTAACTTGTGTAGTCAAGTAGGGATATCAGAAAAAGCCATCAATGTATACAAAGATCAAATAAGTCAAAGAGATCTACAACTCAAAGCAGCTTCTGAACGAGAAGCCAAGCTGAACCAGGATGTGGTCAAGCTTACACAGGAATTAAGTTCTCTTAAGAAGCAAATCCAGATGATGGACACCACATCAACACTTGATGAAATTCTTGACACAAGTCGGCAATCAACTACCAAATATGGTCTTGGCTTCACCGGAGACAATAACAATGGGCAAACTATCTTTGTCAAAGCCACTGGACCAGCTCTAGAAGATACTCCAGAAGCTAGTACAGCAAGGCATATGAACTCAGCAAGGCATCGTCGCAATATGGTCTTGAAGTATAAACGTATCTCTAAACCTTATAACCCTATTTGTCATTATTGCAGGATTCGAGGACACACCAGACCAGAGTGTTTCTACTTCTACAAAGATCAAAGGGTCGAAAAGTACAAATAGAAGTTCATCACTCCGTTCACCAAACAGGTTTAGGTAAGAAAGTCTGATTACATCTGTCATGTCTCTCTTCTAACAAAATCCTCAGGTAGAGAAGAAAGGTGGTATTTTGACAGTGGCTGTTCTCGCCACATGACGGGAAATATCAACTTCCTGAACAACATCAAAGAAAGTACAGGTGAAGTGACTTTTGGCGATGGGGTTAAAGGGAAAATCGTTGGAGTTGGTACACTAAATGTTGCTGGATTACCTAAACTCTAAAGACTGCTACTTGTCAATGGGTTACGTGCAAACCTCATCAGCATAAGCCAACTCTGCGATCAAGACTGGAAGGTTAACCTCACAAAAGACAGCTGTAATGTCCTAGACACCCAAAAACAATGCATCATGGAAGCTAAGCGTTCTACTGATAACTGTTATGTCTTAACCAGTGATGTCACATGCTGCAGGTCCAGCATGAATGAAGCTGAACTCTGGCATCAAAAATTGGGACACCTGAACTATCGCTCGCTCGACAAACTGATCAGAACTCAAGCGGTGATAGGACTACCAGATATCAAATCCGACTCCGAAGGTATTTGTGGAGCGTGTCAAGTTGGGAAACAGACGAGAACATCTCATCCAACTATAAAAGAAATCAACACCAAACACTGCCTGGAGCTGATCCACATGGATCTCATGGGTCCTACTCAGACCGAAAGCATTGGAGGTAAGAGGTATATTCTACTTTGTGTTGATGACTATTCAAGGTTTTCTTGGGTGACTTTTCTCAGGGAAAAATCTGAAACCTTCGAAGCTTTCAAAACTTCAGAAAACGAAAAATGAGCCAATAGTCAGAATCCGAAGTGATCACGGACGTGAATTCGACAACAGCTCGTTCGATGAATTTTGTAACAAGTATGGCATCACCCATGAATACTCAGCACCAAAAACACCTCAACAAAATGGAGTGGTGGAACGCAAAAACCGGACTATTCAAGAAATGGGACGAGTACTTCTGTCACACCATCAACAGAGTCTATCTTCGTCCTGGCACAAACAAAACTCCTTATGAAATCTGGAAAGGTAAAAAGCCAAACCTTAAATATTTCCACATATTTGGCTCACAGTGTTTCATCTTGAAGGATAGGACTCCCACGGCAAAGTTCGAACCAAAAAGCGACGAGGGTATATTCTTAGGTTATTCACACAATAGCCGGGCTTATCGGGTCTACAACAAAGTCACTAAAGCGGTCATGGAATCTGCAAACGTGGTGGTAGATGATCAACCAGAAGACATCTTTCAAATACCTCGATCTCAACTGGACTACTCCACAAATAATCCAGAATCTCCTGAGCTTACTCCAGCCACCCCAACAGATAATTCAGCGTCTTCAAGTAATCTAGAGTCTCTACCCAGTTCTCCAGATTCATTACCAAGCGGGGACCGGAATCTCCAGCTACCGCATCAGAACCCTCTACACCTAATACAGGCCTATAATCCAGATACAACTCCAGGTTCAACTATAGACGCTCCAACACGGATACAAAGAAATCATCCAATACAGAACATTATTGGAGATCCCAGCTCTAGAGTTAGAACACGAGGTAAAAAACGTGACTATGTTGAACTTGCAGGGTACGCATGCTACACATCGAAAATCGAACCAAAGAATGTTAAGGAAGCACTACAGGATGAACACTGGATCAAGGCCATGCAGGAAGAACTCGGCCAATTTGAAAGAAATAAGGTATGTAATCTTGTTCCAAAACCTCACGGTGTTAATGTTGTAGGTACAAAATGGATATTTCGAAACAAGACAGACTCATCTGGTAACATTGCCCGAAACAAAGCTAGATTGGTAGCACATGGATACTCACAAATTGAAGGCATCGACTACGATGAAACATTTGCTCCAGTAGCTCGTCTAGAATCTATACGTCTCCTACTATCCATTGCTTGTGCACTCCAAATCAAGCTATATCAAATGGACGTCAAAACGGAATTTCTAAACGGATATCTGAATGAAGATATTTATGTAGCACAGCCCAAAGGATTTGAAGATCCAACTCATCCAGACTATGTATACAAGCTGGACAAAGCATTGTACGGACTTAAACAAGCCCCAAGGGCATGGTATGAAAGGCTCACACAATATCTACTGCAACATGACTACAAAAGAGGGGGAGTAGACAAAACGTTGTTTATCAAAAGGTCAGGTAATCATATTACTATTGCTCAGGTCTATGTAGATGATATTGTTTTTGGATCTACCAAAGCAGGTGAAACAGATGCACTGGTGAAAGTAATGCAAAAGGAGTTTGAAATGAGCATGATCGGCGTGCTCACCTATTTTCTAGGGTTACAGGTAACACAAACAGGTGAGGGTATCTTTATATCTCAAGAAAAATATGCAAAAAATTTGCTAACCAAATTTGGTCTAGAAACAGCAAAGGATGCTAGAACTCCAATATCAACTTCCACGAAACTGTTCAAGGATGAAAAAGGCAAGTCAGTGGACCCTACGTTATACCGTAGCATGATTGGTAGTCTGTTCTACCTTACAGCAAGTAGACCAGATATTATGCTCAGTGTCGGCATGTGCGCCAGATATTAAGCAGATCCAAAGGAATCACATCTCAAGGCCGTGAAACATATTATAAAATACGTAAAAGGTACAGTAAACTACGGTATATGGTTTTCAAATGAAACTAATCTAAATCTTGCAGGATTCAGTGATGCTGACTGGGCAGGCAACGCTGATGATCGAAAAAGTACTTCAGGTGGTTGTTTTTTCATTGGGAAAAACTTAGTCTCCTGGCTAAGTAAAAAGCAAAATTCCATATCTCTAAGTACAGCTGAAGCAGAATACATAGCTGCAGGAAGTTGTTGCACTCAACTCTTATGGATGCGTCAGATGCTCACAGATTATGGCATAGATCAGGATGTTATGACACTCTTCTGTGACAACACCAGTGCAATAAATATCAGCAAAAATCCTGTTCAACACTCCAGAACGAAGCCCATTGACATCAGGCATCATTTCATCCGGGAGTTAGTCGAGGACAAAGAGATAGAACTAGACTACATATCAACAGAAAAAAATCTCGCAGATCTCTTTACGAAACCGCTGGATCAATCACGTTTTGAAATCTTACGTGCAGCTCTGGGAGTGTGCAAATTTCCAAATTAAGCCTATCCTTACCACCAATAAAATACCAGGTATGTATGGGTTAATATAGTTTTTTTTTTCTAATAACTTTACTTTTGTCTCAGGACCAGATGTATGCCAGAAGTCAGTCCAGTTGTTGGATAAAACGGTGAAAATCCCAAATCTTTAAAAAGTCTTCTTTTCATTAGAAGCCATTTTTTTCTCTCGGTCAACTACACGAGTTTAAAGGGGAGTTGGTTGCTAAAGCTCAATCCTCTCACGTCAAATTAAAAGCCTTGTCACATCACATCACTATCCTATCACTTTTTGTCCTCTCACCTACCCATCTCTCTCGTTATTCCCATCGGCTTCCTCTTCCTTTCTCACCGAAAAGCTTTGAGAGCTCAACAATGGCGTCGGCACCTCCATCTTCAACCCCAGCGTACAATCCGTTCATTTTTTATGTCACCTCCGATGAGAGAGATGATCTCCTTCGACAAGTACTCAAAGGCACGGCTCCTCTCACTCCACCGGATGAAGAATGGGTTTTAGCCACAGTCAAAGCCAATCCGTGGCTCCTGGACAACCTCACTGGAAAAGAGTATCGGCAAATCCTCACCATGGCAACCCATGTCGCTGCTGAACCGTATCCAATTTCTGACAAAGAAATTGAGGATGAATCTCGGATTCTTACCGACATTGAAGTCGCAAAAAATTCCAAGGAGTCCATAGCGATCACTCTGCCCTACTCGACGGTAACCTCTATCCCTTCTTCTCTAGAAGGCACCGGCCCGATGCCTATTCCTAAGGAGTTTGCTTTTTCTGATAATCTGCCATCTCATCTGCTAAAATCGCATGTTTCACGTTTAAGCTCTGTTAATTTTCCTCTGCGTATGCCTTCTATGTTTTTCTCTGATGTTATGAGCATTACCCCTTTATCCTTGATCAAATATACTGGAGAATTGCCTGGATCCTCTGCGCCAGAAACAGAACCATCGCTTTCTGTCCCTGTCTCTCTGCCTGGATCAAATCCAGAGGACTCTGTATCTGCTCCAGCTGCCCCTGTTTTATTTTCGACAGCTCCAGCGCCTGCTCCAGCTTCTGTTCCAGAGGCATCTGATATCTCTGTGCTTAATATCACTGCCAAGGTGTCAAATCTCTCAACCTCTGAACAAGAAGCTCTTCTTCCTGATCTAGTAGCCGGCTTACCTACACCTCCAGCGGACTCGGTTCCCGTGGTCCAAGTACCCTTTGAAAAGTCGTCTCGCAAAGGCAAAGAAAAAGTGACTGAACCCAAGTCTGTTCCGGCCAAACGCAAAATTATGGATGATCTCGATGATGTGGTAATTTTATCTGAGACCCGATCTCGCAAAAGGTATTCCTCTATGACTTCTGGACGTATGACTCGATCCAGAACTGGAAGTATTGCTCCAGCCCATCCAGCACCTGCTCCTGCTTCAGCAAGTAAACCAGTTACTTCTCCAGTTCGGAAATCCAAGAAATCCCCTGTTCCAGCAGCTGCTCCGGCATCTTAATCTCAACAGCCAAAGCCTATGTAACACCCCAATTTTCACCTCTTGGATTTATTACAAAATCCCTAATAATACAATACATTGCGGAAGCATCTAACCAACAGAAAACTGGGTGTTACCGCCACGTTTAGGTATCTCTCCTATACCCAAACGCTAAGGCTAAACTTACAACCTCAAATAACCGTGTCAACATACAAATGTACGTGTAGAAACTAATCCTTCCAAGGAGTTTATTCTAGGATAGAGTAGTCATCAACCTCGACTCCCATCCTATTCAGAGCTCATCGGCCACAGGGGCCCACGCTAGACTGCATCTAATAAAGGACACAATGAAGTGTAGTTAGCGCGACGGCTAAGTAAGGAAATCCATTGTCACTCGAAAGTAAACAAAGGTTTCGAAAACAACATAATATTCAGAAAATGTAAGCTTTACCCAACGGTTGCATTCTACCTGCAATCATATTAACAACGAAGCAACACCATATGGTATATAAGTGACATCAGCACATAACACTACCATTTCCAAGAATTCATCCTTTAATTCAAAGGGAAGTCTCACAACACATGCTTTACTGATCAGGACTTACGACCTTTTATTCTGCGATCTAGTTACGGAGTAACTAGATTTTATAATTATTAAAAACACTCAATAATTTCATAACTCCTTTTTCCTCTCAGCGAATAGACTTCGCTCTGCAGAATGAATTAATCATACAAAAACATCTCACTAATTCTCTCAGCGAATAGACTTCGCTCTGCAGTATGACTCAATCATACAAAGACATCTCACTATTCTCTCAGCGAATAGACTTCGCTCTGCAGTATGAATTAATCATACAAAGACATCTCACCATTCACTCAACGAATAGACTTCGCTCTGCAGTATGAATTAATCATACAAAGACATCTCACCATTCACTCAGCGAATAGACTTCGCTCTGCAGTATGAATTAATCATACAAAGACATCTCACCATTCACTCAGTGAATAGACTTCACTCTGCAGTATGAATTAATCATACAAAGACATCTCACCATTTATTATAATCACATGACGACTCAAAAATTATCATACATGCTCACTTGTGTTTCCAAAATACACGTATTGGTTAATGATTTTTCGTTATGAAATTCCAAGTGACAAGGGTTACACTTATTTCTTAAAAACATGATTTTTCTTCCAAATTGGTTGTGACATTCCAAAATTTCGCTACTATTTTTGTTACAAAATATTTTTGTCAAAATTGTTTCTAACCATTCCTTTTCAGAAAATTTCAGCTTGGCGCAGTCCGAAAGATTGAACCGGTAAAAATAGTTCCCGAACTCTTTTTCACTTGAAATTTTTATGGTAGAACCCCAAGTTATAGTACTTGATGTCCATAAAAAGTTTTGGTCATTTTGATCCGCGAATAAACACAGAAAATTCCATTTTTGACCTTGGCAGTGCGCTGTCCAGAATTTTTCTCTCTGGACCAGTTTTGGAAGAAAATTCGAAAACCATACTTATACTACTCCAATAATTATGAAATTTTATATGCAAGTTCTGCACTTATAGAACTACATGTCTAAAAAAAATAGGATCAAAATACCTTACCAATTTTTCCCAATAAATCTCGGAAGTTACTGCCAGAGACTATCTTGATTTTTTTTTCCAATATCTTCACAAGTATAAGCCTATATGGACATAAACACAACATATACATGCATAAATTAACTATGAACATGCATACCAAAAATTACTAAACATTAAAGTGTAGTTCCTTTGAGCCAACTTGTAGATCCATAAACTTAACACATAATTTTCACATAAAATTCTTAGTCACATAATTTACTAGCATTTGATCACCTTCAAGTGACTAAACCAACTTAAGGGATTCCTTACCACTCAAGAAGATTTTTAAACCGTAGAAAGATGGTGATCTTCTCCTTCAAACTTTTCACCGAAGATCCTAAACAAAATCACCATAATAACCACATTTTCATGAACCTTTAGTTTAGACTTAAGCTCTAGGAAAGATTTAACCGAACAAAACCAAAGTCTTACCTACACTAGAGCACTTGAGTTGAAGAGATGCTTAGGAGTTCTTGATCACAAAGTGGAAGACTAAGTTTTTCTTTCTTCTTCCTTTTTCCCTTATGATTTTCGAACTTAGGAGTAGGAGAGAGGGGATGATGGTGAGTTTTGCTTGATGTTTAAGAAACAAGTGCAACATTCCCATACCTCTTATGACATGCATTAATTACCTCCACCATGTGGTAATTAGGAGTGCCACTTGTCAACTCCCCATGGTAGATCTTAAGGAGTAGAAATTCACTTTGCCAGTTTGGGGTTAAATCAGATGAAAGTTCGGAGGATTATAACTTAATTCGAGAAAATTCTAACACCAAAATTATCCTAGAAATAATCTCGTCGATAACCACTAAAATTGAGAATTTTTCGGTATCTCGCGAAATATAGGTACAAGGTCCGTAACAATTTTACCCCTTACAGTCCGTTTAAATTTTCACTTGAACTAACTAGAAGTTCAGGCTTAATCGTATCATACTTAATAATCAAATCTTTAGGAAAATTCGAACTGTATAAGCATCCTTTAACATTTTACGGTTCGTGACCGGTACGTAGATCGCAGCTTGTTAATAACTAGTCTCACTTATAAAAATCCTTCTGAAGTACCGAGAGATCACCTCATAAATATTATAGCTTAAAAAAAAAATATTTTTCGAACCCTAACTTTGTCGGAAAAACCGAGGGGTTACAGCCTAAGCCTTTCAAACCTATCCTGAGGTGTCCCTCGTTGCTTACAAATTGNCTCAGCGAATAGACTTCGCTCTGCAGTATGAATTAATCATACAAAGACATCTCACCATTCACTCAGCGAATAGACTTCGCACTGCAGTATGAATTAATCATACAAAGACATCTCACCATTCACTCAGTGAATAGACTTCACTCTGCAGTATGAATTAATCATACAAAGACATCTCACCATTTATTATAATCACATGACGACTCAAAAATTATCATACATGCTCACTTGTGTTTCCAAAATACACGTATTGGTTAATGATTTTTCGTTATGAAATTCCAAGTGACAAGGGTTACACTTATTTCTTAAAAACATGATTTTTCTTCCAAATTGGTTGTGACATTCCAAAATTTCGCTACTATTTTTGTTACAAAATATTTTTGTCAAAATTGTTTCTAACCATTCCTTTTCAGAAAATTTCAGCTTGGCGCAGTCCGAAAGATTGAACCGGTAAAAATAGTTCCCGAACTCTTTTTCACTTGAAATTTTTATGGTAGAACCCCAAGTTATAGTACTTGATGTCCATAAAAAGTTTTGGTCATTTTGATCCGCGAATAAACACAGAAAATTCCATTTTTGACCTTGGCAGTGCGCTGTCCAGAATTTTTCTCTCTGGACCAGTTTTGGAAGAAAATTCGAAAACCATACTTATACTACTCCAATAATTATGAAATTTTATATGCAAGTTCTGCACTTATAGAACTACATGTCTAAAAAAAATAGGATCAAAATACCTTACCAATTTTTCCCAATAAATCTCGGAAGTTACTGCCAGAGACTATCTTGATTTTTTTTTCCAATATCTTCACAAGTATAAGCCTATATGGACATAAACACAACATATACATGCATAAATTAACTATGAACATGCATACCAAAAATTACTAAACATTAAAGTGTAGTTCCTTTGAGCCAACTTGTAGATCCATAAACTTAACACATAATTTTCACATAAAATTCTTAGTCACATAATTTACTAGCATTTGATCACCTTCAAGTGACTAAACCAACTTAAGGGATTCCTTACCACTCAAGAAGATTTTTAAACCGTAGAAAGATGGTGATCTTCTCCTTCAAACTTTTCACCGAAGATCCTAAACAAAATCACCATAATAACCACATTTTCATGAACCTTTAGTTTAGACTTAAGCTCTAGGAAAGATTTAACCGAACAAAACCAAAGTCTTACCTACACTAGAGCACTTGAGTTGAAGAGATGCTTAGGAGTTCTTGATCACAAAGTGGAAGACTAAGTTTTTCTTTCTTCTTCCTTTTTCCCTTATGATTTTCGAACTTAGGAGTAGGAGAGAGGGGATGATGGTGAGTTTTGCTTGATGTTTAAGAAACAAGTGCAACATTCCCATACCTCTTATGACATGCATTAATTACCTCCACCATGTGGTAATTAGGAGTGCCACTTGTCAACTCCCCATGGTAGATCTTAAGGAGTAGAAATTCACTTTGCCAGTTTGGGGTTAAATCAGATGAAAGTTCGGAGGATTATAACTTAATTCGAGAAAATTCTAACACCAAAATTATCCTAGAAATAATCTCGTCGATAACCACTAAAATTGAGAATTTTTCGGTATCTCGCGAAATATAGGTACAAGGTCCGTAACAATTTTACCCCTTACAGTCCGTTTAAATTTTCACTTGAACTAACTAGAAGTTCAGGCTTAATCGTATCATACTTAATAATCAAATCTTTAGGAAAATTCGAACTGTATAAGCATCCTTTAACATTTTACGGTTCGTGACCGGTACGTAGATCGCAGCTTGTTAATAACTAGTCTCACTTATAAAAATCCTTCTGAAGTACCGAGAGATCACCTCATAAATATTATAGCTTAAAAAAAAAATATTTTTCGAACCCTAACTTTGTCGGAAAAACCGAGGGGTTACAGCCTAAGCCTTTCAAACCTATCCTGAGGTGTCCCTCGTTGCTTACAAATTGGGACACAGATATTAAGCGGGATCTAATTGTTGAGCGGATCATTGACATTGACCACTATGTCCGGAAGTGCAATGTGATTTCTCTACTTCGTGATCAGAATCTGCTTCATACTCTTCAGAATGTCGGATCCTACTCTGAATGGCTCACTCCCGAAATTTATGTCAATTTGACGTCTGAGACTGCTCTGGATTTCTCTCCTCTGTTCCACAAGATTTTCGTGCGCAACACTTGGTATGACTTCAGTCCTTCTATTATCAATGCTTATCTCCACAGGTCTGAGATTGAGGAGCCCTATGAACCTGCCCTGGATTTCTTGGCGTCTGCCTTGACTCATGCTCAGCTTACTGAATGGCCGCAAGGTGATATCCAATCTCATCTCCTGACAACAGTTTATTCCGTGCTATTTCGATTTGCATCGCACAACTGGCTGCCCAATGCTTCACGGCATGTTGTTACACCTAAGATGGCAAATTTGATCTACAAAATTCGCAACCATATGGGTGTTGATCTGGGGACGATTATCTTCGATCACGTTATGTCATTTACTCCCCTGAAAGAGTCTAAGGTTCACTTGCCATATCCATGCCTTCTGCTTGGTATTCTGAAATCTCAAGGGTTTAAGCCCTATCCCAATGAGCCCATCAAAACTGCATCTGCCAAGTTCTCTACGGATGCTAGACTTTACTCAGGCACTCATTATGATGATCGTGCATCCCTTCTTACTGCACCAGTTTTTTATCCAGTGCCTCCTCCTCAGGAAACTCATTCGGGATCATCTGCAGCCCCTTCTGCCTCTACTCCTGTCTCTGCTTCAGTTCTGGTCCAGCTAAAAAGTCAGGCTGCTTTTTATCAAGCTACTCTGGATAATCTTAAATCGGCGGTTTCTTCACTTCAAGATGTTATTGCTGCTACAGAACCTAAGCTGATCGCGACTCATCGTCAAATTAATGCCTTAGAGGAACAGCTTGCTTCGTAAGATCTAGATGTTGAAGGCCTTTCACAGGATGATGAGGGCACTCCGTCAGGTTCCCCAGTCAACGAATAGATGATCACTTTGACAATTTTTTGTCAACAAAGGGGGAGAATAAGGTGTTAGGGGGAGCAACTTTAGCAACTTGTTTTTGTTTTTGTATGGCTCATTATGATCCGGTTGACTCTTCTTGCTAGTTCTGTGTTGATAATCAAGATGTTGCTTTGCTTTTCTGATAAGTGTTTTGGCTTTAAATATGTTATGTGCTTAATGTGTTATGTGATTGTTGTGTTATGTGTGATCTATGGCTATATGTTTCCTTGGTTGAACATGTGTTGTGTGTTGTGAAGTCAATCCAGTCCATGATGAGTTATGAGCTAAGTTGCTGGCAGTTGTCCCTAGTTTGAGCTGTTTCTGTCTACTTTTGCGGGATGTCTTTGTAAACAAATATAAATTGGTGGCACTTTAATAAAAATGAGTTTTCTCGTATGCATGCCCCAATTTTGTATTTGTGTAGGTTTTTGACAAATAATTGCCAAAGGGGGAGTTTGTTAGTGTACAAAGGATACTCTTTGGACCCTTTTTTATTGGCTTAATTATTAGTCAAAAACATAAGGTGTTATTAGGTAGGTTGGTCCGTTTTCTTGGTTAAAAGCAGTTTTTTCTCACGTACTCTAGAGCAGCGCCAGCGAGTAGTCCAGTGGACAGGATTTATTCAAATCAGAATTCAGTCATCATGATCCTCACTTTACTCTGATCTAATCCTATGGCTTATCCTTATTTGGAGTGGTTTTCAGCTGCAAACATTAAGGGAAGGTTGGTTAATGGCTTGGCTATAAATATAGCTCTATTACATGGGATTCAATACGCCATTTTATTATTCTAAATCCCACTCCCATTGCTCTCACGAATCAGATTCTATAAAGAGGTTTTCATATTGGTTTCTCTACAGTTCTTCACTTGTTCTTATCTCTGGTTGCTTGAAGATTCAGCCGTGTTGGTGAATCATGATGTACTGCACAGTGTTAGCTCCAAGATGAGGAAGGCTTAGCTAGGAGTTTGTTTTTGTAACCATTAGTATAGGATGGTTGTGGTTAGACTCCTTGTAACCCTTGTGATCATCTAGTGGATTGGGCTGACGTGAAGTGCCCCGCAGATGTAGGAGTGAAGCTCCGAACTGCGTGATCAATTCTGGTGTCTGGTTCCTTTTTATCGCTTTATTTTCTTGTTGTTTATTTATCTGTTTTTTATAGTTTATTTCTTTCAGATAAATATTTCCTTTAAAATAAAGTTGGAACTTTTAGCTAAATTGTACATTCAAGACCCACAATACAATTTCACATTTCCAGTTGCCTATGTAATTATTTAGATATATTATTAGTCGTCTTCCTCCCATTAATAAAGTTTATTTGAGAGCTTATACCTTATTTTAAATTACAAATAAGTTATAAGTTAATGTTTGGTAAAACATGACAATTTTAAAATAATAATTTATTAGACCACGTAACACTTCTCAGAACACACGAATTTAATTGCTGAATTTTCAAAGCATGAAGTGTGTAAAACTACCTTCAATCTAATGCCTTATATAGTGTTAGCTCACATAACCACCATTCGAAAATGTAGCTATTAAAACGACCTTAATTAATGAGAGCCACTCATTATAAAATCTGCCAAAATATGCTACCCACATAAAAGTAATATGTTATAAAATCTCATATGGACTGTTGACTGCTCTGGCTCAAACAGATCCTTCTAGAATAGTTCAGTTGCAAAATAACTTCAAAGTCTGTATGATGATCCAGATGATAAGACCAACCTAAAATTACATAAAATAAACTAAAGTTTGTTTTGACAAATAGTTTAGCCAATAAATAATAAAACATATAATCATTTATGCACTTACAACCTTAAAATGGAATACATTTTAAGGATCTATTCAACCACTACTAAACATTGTTGGAACGATTACTTACAGGTTAGGTTACATGTCACGTGCAGATATTACTAGTCAACTCATCAACTTTGGAAGGAGCTCAGCAATGAACACAATAATAGGATATAGAGGACTGGATTAATGCTACGTGGCAGGATATGATTCGAGGTGGAAAAATACTTAATTCTTTTTTTTTAAATTGAAATACTAGTTTCAAGATTCAGGCTTGAAATCTCAGGATGTGTCTGGATAATCAGAGTGAATATGTTTAGTAAATTAGGTTGACAATTACGGTTTGGTGAGTACCTTCTTGAGTCAAATGGTGTTAGAAATATTTTTAGTAGTAATATTGGAGAAGAGATTCCGAGATTCCTCATAATCGCCGCCCTTCGCTGTTCATCGCCGGTTGCCCCCATTGGTTGCTCCGGCGAATTTTGTATTGGAGAAGAGTTTCGTCACAATCGCCAATAGTTGCCCTCCACTGTTCATCGCAGGTTGCCTCTATTGGTTTCTCCGGTGCTTGAGTCAATGGCAGTAGCTGATCTTAGTGACGTTGAGCTTCTTGAGCTCTTAAGTGAAAAGATTGCTGGTGTCCCGACTCGAATCCTTGAAGTTCCTTTTGCGTATATAGTATAGATACTATTTACAGATTGTGCAGACTATTCGATCTAGTATACTGACTAGACTAGTACAGATTTGATGTACCTTTCTTACATTTTATACTACATTTTATACTTGCATTTGAAGCTTGGAAAGAGACATAATACTAGATATGTGTTTTGACTAAAAACAAAAAACATTAAAAAAAATATTTTTTTTTTTAAAGTAACAATTTTATGGTATAAAATTATATATGCATGATACAATTTGTTTTGATAGTTTAAATTTATTATTATAACGAGAGATTAAAATGGTATTTTCTTTTAAATATATTTGTATAAAGTTATAACTAGTAAATTTTTGGTTTTAAAGATGGTGAAGACAAACAAATTTGAGAAGCACATAAGTCAAAAATGCATTTGTCAAAAATGAATTTCTCAAAATGATTTTGTTCATGTTGAACATAGTTTATGCTTGTAATATAACGTGTAGCTTGTTTTATAAAAACTTTCACAAGTTTCTATGTATCAGATTGTATTACATGTTTGGCATCACATCCATGAGATTGTTGTGTTGCATTTACAAAGAAATATTTGATGATATTTTAGACTATTTGAATGTAATTGGTTGAATTTCTCTAATTTAGAGTTCGGCTAGTAATTTTAGGGACAAACGCATTTAATACTGTTGACCCTTAAAAATTGAAAATTAAATCCTAAACTAAAGCGGGTGTATTCAATCAAGACTTTTTTAAAAACTTTCAAAGACTTTTAAAAGCGATGAATTTTAATTGACTTTTGTAGAGTTTTTGTAAACATTTCTAGAATCTTTTAAATTTTCATCAACTTTGTAAAAGTTTATAAATATCCGTAGGACAAATATTTATAGATTTTTTTAAAAAAAAATTATATTAAAAAATCTACAAAAGTCATTAAAACTCTAAATTGAATACGCCGTACTCTTATTTGCAATTGTATTAGGGATAGGAATTGTATTACTTACTAGTATTTGCTATAATATTTTAAGAATATTTGGATTGATATACAATTATATAAATTATAACATCAAATATTATATAGCGCAATTGATGAAATTTGTTTGACAGATTATGTTTTCTAATGTTTTCCTTACTTGAATTATAGCAAATAATTGTCCAATTACCCGTGCGATGCACAGATAAATTTTTTATTATATATTTAGATAATAAAAATAAAGATAAAATTATAAAAAAATTTAATATTGAACATGTACATTTATTTGATTATAAGATTCGTGCATATGCAAAAGTATTACTGAATTAATTGAATAATATATGACTTGTTTGTCTACAATTATCTTAAAAAGATCAATATTTAATATGACTTATGTAATTATATTATTACTAAAATAAATATGGGAAAAATTAGAAATAATTTAATTATAATTATTATAAAAATAAATTCAACAACCAATATTTAATTTAATTATCATAATAATTATTAGGCAATTATTAATAGTCAATTACACTAATATATGTGTAATTATACTTTTATAACTTAAGTATATTCATGTTCACTGTATCGCATTTAGTTTTTTCTTGCTCCTCGATATTTGAATGAATTAATTATAATTATTATAAATAATCTAAGAATCCATGTTTGATTAATTTTTTTCAAGTTTAAATAATTTAAAGTTTTCAAAAGGAAAGTGTAATTAACTTTTTTAAAGTTTTTGAACAATAATTTTCAGTCAATTAGTAATGTCCTTTTCCTTTCCAATTTGCCTAATTTCCATTTCTTTTTTCGTTAGAATCTTTTTATATTTTCAATCAATTAGTAAAATCAGTTTTCTTTTCTATTTTATCTTTACTATTGTTTGGGCGGGAATTTTACAAAGGATTATTTTATATTTATTAATAGTAGTATAGATAAGTATTTGAATTATTATTATTGGTGTAAATAATAATTAATAAATTATTTTTTCTTATAAAATTAGGCCGAATTTGTTTTCATTATTCTCACAATTATAATGGTTTAGTTTTTCTCATAATTTGGTAAATAAAATTTTGTTACCAATTAAACTTTATTAATTTTTTTTACCAATTAATTAATAATATTATTTTGTGCAGTATAGAACACATTCAGTATAGAACAAAATTTTAAGAAGAATTTACCAACTAGCTGATTGCTATCCACTCCTTCGGGAGCCTTTAACGATCTAAAATTTTTGAATTTGAACATGTGTTTCTAAATGGATAAAAGTTCTCTAAGGAAGATCATGAAATTTAAAAAACCAAGAAAAAGCTTAAAAGACTCAAAAAAAAAAAAAAAAAAGGCAGCATACTAACAACATAAAAAATGTATAACAATAAATACAAAATAAGCAATATGGCCAAACATGACCATGATTTTATTCCTATTAAATAAAACAATATACAATTGAGCAATATTAAATAAAACAATATCTTGATCGCAGCAACAGAATTTACAGATTTGAAAGTGGAGAGGTCTGGAATAATTGCACTGCGTTCTGCGTTTCTTTTTTAATGTTCACAATATAGGATTAGGGATTTATATAAGGTTGTATCTTATTACGATAGAATTGTAGTATGATAGGAATTGTAATGTAGAATTGTACAACGAATAGGAAAATAGGAAATAATCGCAGACTGTTTTGGACGGGAAGCTTAAAGTGAGGATTTTGTTTTTATATGATAGGAATTGTAATGTAGAATTGTGATACAATAGGAATTGTAATGTAGAATTGTGATACAATAGGAATTGTAATGTAGAATTGTACAACGAATAGGAAAATAAGAAATAATCGCATCATAAATATTGTAGGACTGTTTTGGGCAGGAAGCTTAAAGTGAGGATTTTGTTTTTATATATAGTATAGATTATAACAATGTACTAATCCTAATGCATAATAATGTTTTGATGTTATAGGATTTCGTGTTTTAATATTATTGTACTTTTAATATTATTTTATTGTTTTAATGTACAATATTTTGGGCGGGAGATAGGATTTCGTTTTGGGGGATTTTGTTTTTATATAGATATAGATATAGATTATAACAATGTACTAATCCTAATGCATAACAATGTTTTGATGTTATAGGATTTCGTGTTTTAATATTACTGTACTTTTAATATTATTTTATTGTTTTAATGTACAATATTTTGGGCGGGAAATAAGATTTCGTTTTGGAGGATTTTGTTTATATATATATATATATATATATAGATAGATTATAACAATGTAATAATCCTAATGTATAACAATGTTTTGATGTTATAGGATTTCGTGTTTTAATATTATTTTATTATTTTAATATTATTTTATTGTTTTAATTGTCTTAATGTACAATATTTTGGCCAGGAAATAGGATTTCGTTTTGGAGGATTTTGTTTATATATATATATATATATATATATATATATATATATATATATATATATATATATATATATATATATATATAGATTGTATTCGAGTTAATTTAGAAAAATTTAAAGTTAATATAATTAAAAAATTAAAAATTAAAAATATTTATGAATATAGTGTTATTCAAATTATTTTATCTAATTTATTATGTTTTATATTTCGTCATAAATATTTTTTTCACATTTTCACCCCACTCAAGTATATTTTTGGCTTCAAATTTAACTATCTTATAATTTATCAAAAATATTATATTGAAATTTATAATGTATTTTGCATTTTAACCTTATTATGACTGTTTGATATTTTGTAATTGACATTTCTATTGTCATTTAAATTTCATCCCACTCAAATAATTTTCTAGCTCTGTCCCTACCAGATATTACTAGTGAACTCAACTCTAGAAGGAGCTGAGCAACGAATACAATAATAAGTCACGGAGGGCTGGATAAAACATATTAATCCAAAATTCGTTTCTGACATTCATTCATACATTAATCATACGCATTTAAACATTCATATAATTTATAAACTCGGGCGAAGGCGGGTGGCGGACTTAGGGGCAGAGAAGGGGTTTATGGTTTAGGATTTAATATGGTTTAGGTTTTAATTAAGGTCATATGTATAACTAAAAAACATAATTTTTTATTATAGCGTAATTGAAGAACTAAAATGATCATTTTCTTTTAAATATATTTGTCTAAAGTTATAACTAATAAATTTTTGTAACAATGGTGAGATTGAACGAATTTGAAAAACACAAATTTCAAACTTTGTTAGGAATATATGCATGCATTTGTCCAAAATGAATTTTTCAAAATGAGTTTATTCATGTTAACCATAGTTTATGCTGGTAATAACGTGTAGCTTGTTTTATAAAAACTTTCACAAGTTTCTCCGTATCCGATTGTTTTACATGTTACACCTTGGATCTCTGCATACCTTTTATATAAAAAAATAATAATAATAATAATCATAAAGATTTTCATTAAATTTGACATTGAAGTTTCACCAAAAGCTCGCATTTCATAGGATATACGTTCAATCAACTATTATCCCTTCTGTTTTCAAACATTAGTCAAATAATTGGTCTCTCCCTTTATTAGGATTCATATTCAAATTGGATGGAAACAGAAATGATCTGCATTTACTAAATAAAGATTTTTTTTAACAAAAAAAAACAAAAAAGTGATGAACTGATGATGTATAATTTCTTTTTAATGGAATTATAATACTTTTTTAAAAAATGATTTTAGAAAAGTATTATATTTTTATTTAAGAATTAAATGAGACGATTTCATACCAGACCAACCAAAAATTTATAAAACCTATTATATGGAGAGAACAATACAGGAACCAATTTTAAAAATAGAAAATGAAAATAAAAGTTTAGAGAAAGAAAAACTAATTAAAGTAAACACGGTCTTGAGAGAGGAATCAATATGATTTAACTTATATTGTGAAGAAATGTTCAAGATAGAGATTGTGAAAATACCGCAATACATGGAGAAAAAGTATAAGTTATGCCAGTAGCCCTAGTCTCAAGGGCAGTTGCAGCACCAATTCTCTTCACTAGTTGAGGATCTCTGCAAAATTAATAAATAAATTTTAATACTAGTTGAGGATCTCTGCAAAATTAATAAATAAATTTTAATAATGTTTGAGGATCTCTGCAAAATTAATAAATAAATTTTAATAATGTTTCGATGGAGAAATATATATGTAAGATTAGTACAAAATCACATCAAGTATTGTATTGTAATGTTTTGAGGAAGGGATATATAACTAATATAAGATGATAGACAATGTCACTGGTACGAAATCACATCAAGTATTGTATTGTAATGTTTTGAGGAAGGGATATATAACTAATATAAGATGATAGACAATGTCACTGGTACGAAATCACATCAAGTATTGTATTGTAATGTTTTGAGGAAGGGATATATAACTAATATAAGATGATAGACAATGTCACTGGTACGAAATCACATCAAGTATTGTATTGTAATGTTTTGAGGAAGGGATATATAACTAATATAAGATGATAGACAATGTCACTGGTACGAAATCACATCAAGTATTGTATTGTAATGTTTTGAGGAAGGGATATATAACTAATATAAGATGATAGACAATGTCACTGGTACGAAATCACATCAAGTATTGTATTGTAATGTTTTGAGGAAGGGATATATAACTAATATAAGATGATAGACAATGTCACTGGTACGAAATCACATCAAGTATTGTATTGTAATGTTTTGAGGAAGGGATATATAACTAATATAAGATGATAGACAATGTCACTGGTACGAAATCACATCAAGTTAAGATGATAGACAATGTCACTGGTACGAAATCACATCAAGTATTGATGATAGACAATGTCACTGGTACGAAATCACATCAAGTATTTTAACGTTTTGAGGAAGGAATATATAACTAATATTAGATGATAGACAATGTCACCGGTATGAAATCACATCAATTATTGTAACGCTTTGAGGAAGAGATATATAAAATTATAGACAATGATAGTGATATGAAATCACATCAGTTATTGCAATTTTAATTTGTACCATTGTTTAACACCTATTTAATGAAGTTGTTTTACTTGTGATATTATTTAATGAAATCATGCACACATCATTTTTGTTTTACAATGTTGTATCTGTTCAACATATCAATATTTATTTATCTATTTATTTACTCATTATTGAGCAATTATAAATATAGTGATGCAATCAGCAATGTATGATTGGTTCTTTTCATATTTAATAAAAAATTAAATCAAGATGAAAATAATAGTATTAATTTGTTATTATTATTATTATTATTATTATTATTATTATTATTATTATTATTATTATTATTATATAAGCATGACAACTTTAAGATAAATTTGTCCAAAATGACCAAAATCTATCCAAATAAAGGAGACCATGGGATCATTTGGTCTATCTAGTGCGCAAGAAACGATCTGGTATGGAACAGCAAACCGTTAATGCTAACAAGATAGGGCACCAAGCTCAAGGTTGGATAGGATCATGGCAAGAGGCTCAAGCTAAAAAAAAAAAAAAAAAGGCATTAATACCAACCGTAAGGAATGAACAATGTCACCTTGGTTCTGGTCTGCGGTGCTTCGTTGATGCAGCCTTGTTTGAAGGCCAAGGTTTGGCTGGCTATAGTGCTATTGTTCAAAATAGCGCAAATCAATATGTAGGGGCCGTGCGGGTACGAGAATCTGCTGCATGGATCCCTACTTGGCTGAACTTTGGGCAATCAAAGAGGCACTATCATCGATTAAAGGCCAAGGCTGGGGTTCGGTTACAAATTTTTCGGACAGCATGAATGCGTGTAATAGCCTAAATAGCCATGTCGATGACCGCTCCTATGTTGGTGTAATCACAAAGGAATGCAAGGCGATCATGGCTTCGCTCAATCATGTGTCCATAAAATTTGTAGCTAGGACTAGGAATTGAATACTCAGGCCCATGAGTTGGCCAAATCCACATTTTTGTATAGAGACTCTAGGTATTGGCTCTTTGAGCCCTCAACTTGTACCTTTGAGTTCCCTATTACGTAATGAAAAATAGTGTTTGAGTTCAAAAAAAAAAAAGAGACCATGGGTTGCGTGTATATGATTTTAATACAAGTAAGCTAAGTCATAGTTTTGCTTTATTATTGGATATCTGAATTTATTGCTTAACCATAAAGGTAATTATAAGGTGTTTAGTTGGATGGATAGAATTAAAAGGAAAAGGACGGGCCAACGAGAAGACCCTTCACTCGGCCGAGCACCGACCTCGATCGGCCGATGAGGATGCTTGTTACTTTTGACATTGTATTCTCTATGGTTCACACGAAGCGTGGAGATGAGGATGCTTGTTAGTTTCCTAGATTGAATTGTACAATGATTCATAAATCCCCGTGGGGTCATGTTCTTAAGGGTTCTGAATTTATTACAAGTATAAGTGTTCTCCTTATTATACTTGTATTTTTTCCTCAATAAATTTTCAAAAGTTCTACAGTAGTGTTGGTCAATCGAAACGGTTGTAGCGCAGCCGTAAAATCAACAAATATTTTTTTTTTTTCAAATCAAAATGTTGGGCTAACTTTTGATTTAGTAGAACATAGATATGCTGCAGTTAAGCTACATAAGCTAAATGCTACTTGTAGTGAAGAGAATAAATAACGGTATATACAACATTAAATTAGGAGTACAAAAATCGTATAGTTTTGATGCATTATTAGGGGTTATATTTTACAATATTTTTTTTTTAATTTATTACTGAAGTGATTGCTCAGTTTATATCTCTTTTATTAATGCTACATACTAGTAAGATCTACTATATATCTACTATACTATCTACTATATATATATATATATATATATATATATATATATATATATATACTAATAAGAGCCAAAGAGAGTTAGGCCTAAAATGGGTAGAAAAAATGGCGGTCAAATTATTTAATCAAATGGATGGTTCAGATGAATTATTTAATCAAATAGATGGTTAAGATAATTCAGATTAATATTATTAATAGAGATTACCTAATTTAAACTTACTTTTATGATTATCCGTTAAGTTTTCCATTAAATATTCTCTTCTCCGTTAATATTCCGTTAACTTTTAACTTACCCATTAATTTCTATAAGAAAGGTCTTAGGTTCGAACCTCATCTCAATCAAATTTGACATAATTAAGTTTCTCACTCTATTTTACTCTTATTAAATTAAATAAATTAGTAGCTACAACAAAAAATGATACATATGTATTTCTTTAATTTAGAATTATGTGTCTACAATATAACTAATAAAATTATTTCTCTTATTTAATTTAAATTTTTGATAATGAATAAATTTTTCAAACAAAGGTATTGTGGACACATAATTCTAAATTAAAAAAATACATATGTATCATTTTTTGTTGTAGCTACTAATTTATTTAATTTAATAAGAGTAAATAGAGTGAGAAACTTAATTTGTCAAATTTGATTGAGATGAGGTTCGAACCTAAGATCTTTCTTATAGAAATTAATGGGTAAGTTAAAAGTTAACGGAGTATTAACGAAGAAGAGAATATTTAACGGAAAACTTAACGGATAATCATAAAAGTAAGGTTAAATTAGGTAATCTCTATTAATAATATTAATCTGAATTATCTTAACCATCTATTTGATTAAATAATTCATCTGAACCATCCATTTGATTAAATAATTTGACCGCCATTTTTTCTACCCATTTTAGGCCTAACTCTCTTTGGCTCTTATTAGTATAGTAGATNATATATATATATATATATATATATATATATATATATATATATATATATATATATATATATATATCAAATTAAATTATTTTATTTTTAACATTTTAATTAAAATTCAAAAAATAAAACAAATAAAATTAAAAATATCTATAATACAAAATACTAAATTGAATAGAAGATTTCAATTTTATGTTATTAGAATAAATTAAATTTCACATATCAATTTTGATTTAGAATTTTTTTTAATTGAATTTATATTTTTCTCTTTTATAAATTCTATTACCATTAAATTACTATATTATTCTAATAAGATAAAATTGAAATCTTCTATTCAATTTAGTATTTTTTTTATTATAGATATTTTTAATTTCATTTGTTTTAAAATAATAATTTGATTCGAATATATATATAGACACACACACTGACACACGCATTACTTTAACTGAAATAATTTTTTAATCTTTCTATGCACATATTGAGAAATTTTGTTACAAAGTAAAAAATAAAATATATCAAGTACAATCTCATTGCTATTTGGTATATTTTTTTTCTTCATATTATATATATATATATATATATATATATATATATATATATATATATACAAACACACACACACACATACATACATACATACATACATACATACATACATTTATTTATTTATTTATTTATATTTATTTATTGCTNATACATACATACATTTATTTATTTATTTATTTATATTTATTTATTGCTAAAAAGAGAACGAAAAGAATAACTATAATCATCTTTAATGACTCTAAAAAGAATAGAGATCTATATATATAGCAATATAATTATGAAAAATAGAATTACAAATAACAATGAGATTTATTTTTGTTTTATTTTGCACCAAAATTTACTTTTATGTACATGAAAAGTTTGAAAAAGAATTAGTTCAATTGTCGTTGGTAATTAGGTTGATTTAATATAATTTTATGCTAATTTAATACATTAAAATAAAAATATCAATATAGGTGTTATTTAAAATTTTTTAATTAGAACTTTTTAATGCTATATTTTTTATATATTCATTTTATTTGTATTGTTTTAATAAAATTCACACGCTTACACTCCCTCACAACAGTGTTTTGAAAAAATACACTGCATTAAACGTTTTGATCCTGGCTTTCATTCACAATAGTATGGTCACATTCTCTAACTCCAAATATAAGCCAGGAGGCCCACGACACAACTCTACATACATAACCATACTCGGCAAATTGTTTACCGCTTTCTCTATCATTGTGTCATTGCCTGTTGTCACTGCTCTCTTTCTCTAAAGAATTAATAAGAAATGCATTTGATATCTGATAGATGCACATGTTGGGTTTTATATTTTATGGTTTTAAAATATAACTTACAAATTATTTTCCTTTAAATAATACTCCAATCACCTCATTATTGTCTCTGTTTAGTTCTGTTGATTTTGCCGAATGCAACGAAGTGGGAGAGAGGGGGGTGGGTTCCATTTGTCCATGTGAGTGCGCGGTTGCAAGTTGCCTCGGTTGTACTGTATAGGGGTTGAAGATGAAGAAGATGGGAGATGTGTTTTGGGTAGAGTTGAATATTAAACTCATAGTAAATTAATTTAAATATTAAAAATTGGCACATAAATGCCATGTCATTCATCTTACCTATTTAACCTGAAAGCAACCTGCTAAAAATGTTATCTCCACAAATTTATAGAGTTAAATGGTTTAATTGCACACTTTTTTTGTTCAATGGTCCAATTGCACAAACACTAATAGTTCGATGGTCTATTTGACCCTTTTTCCTTATTATTTTTTTTTTTTGAAAACCAAAATCGATCGGTAGATTATCAAATGAACAATAGAGTTCGGAGGGACAGAGTCCCAGTACATTGGAGCCTCCTGCGAGAAAGCCGCAGCGGCTAGTGCATGAGCACCCCTATTATGAGATCTAGGAATTAAAGAAACCGAACAAGATTCAAACGATAACATAAGAGTTTTAGAAGCTTGAATTGAAAAATCAACATATGAAAATAGCCCCGTGGTATTCAAAACAAGCAAGTCCCTGAGCGTGGAACAATCCGTAAGAATGCACATCGCCGGCATTCCACGATCTTTGAGCCAAGACAAAACCTCCTTACACGCCAACGATTCCGCCATGAGGGGCGAAAAGCAAGAAGGAAGCTGTGCGTTGAAAGAAGCTACGAACTCGCCAGTGGGGGCCAACAGCACCGCTCCAACTGTGGCAGTTCTGGACTGACTCCGAAAGCCGGCGTCGAAGAAGCAGCGCGGCAGCCCGTCCCCAGGTATCGGCAGTGTGGTCGTCTATGACTGGTGTGGAGCTTGTGAGCCGTGGACGTGTCTCCAAGCAGCAACAGCAGCATTGGCTTCTCGCCACACCCGAGCCGGCGACGGCAGGTAACCATCCCAAACAGCATGGTTCCGGGCCCTCCAAATGTGATATAGCACTGCTAGAGTAACAAACATGTCTTCATTGGTGAGCACGGTAATGGCATTTTCAAACCAATCAAGAAACTCATCACCAATCACACTAGGTATATGCAAAGCACTTTCATGCCAAACAAGTCTTGAAAATTCACACAAAATTAAAGAATGCATGATGTTCTCATGAAAAGTGTCACACATTGGACATGTTGGATCAATCTCCACCCTCTTCAAAATGAGATTGGTAGTAGTGGGGAGAATATTAGATAGAACTCTCCATATAAGAATCTTCCACTTAGCAGGGCACTTGATCTTCCAAAGATGTAACCATTTATCGTATACCCCAGGTTGAATTGCAATGTCTCCCATAATACGTCTATAACCTTCTTTCACTGTATAACACCCTTTCGGGTCACCCAACCAAAACCAGGAGTCCTCATGATGTGGACTAATTGGAACAGACATAATGCGGTCAATGTCAGCTGGGGTGAACAAGTCTTCCAAAATAGAGATATCCCATTATCCAAAAACGGGATCGATTAATCCGGAAACAAGAGAGCCATTAAGTACACTGGGCATGGAAGACTGGACCATAGGGGATGGGTCATCAGGCAGCCATGGGTGCCCCAGATTAAAGTGGATCTCCCATCACCAATCCTTCTCCGTATACCACTGCAGATTAACTCATGGGTAGCCATGATACTCCTCCAGCAGAAACTTGGATTACCACCCAAAGTAGCCTCCACAAAAGATGTTTTAGGAAAATACCTAGCTTTATAGATTCTTGTGACAAGGGATCGTGGCCTTGTTAAGAAACGCCAAGCCTGCTTCCCTAACATCGCCAGATTAAAAGCCCTGAGATCCTTAAATCCCAAACCACCAAATTTCTTTGAGTTGCACATCCTGTCCCAAGCCTTCTAATGTATACCTCTTTCATTCCCAGTACCCCACCAGTACCTGTTCATTATTCGTTCAATAGACGAGCAAACTGAATCTGGTAACAGAAATACACTCATTGAAAATGTGGGCATGGATTGGGCAACACTCTTAAGTAATACCTTTTTCCCTGCCTGTGAAATCAGCCGCTTATTCCAGGATCCAATCCGTTGTTTAATCTTGTCCTCAATGTATGAAAATACTGCTCTTTTCTCCCTCCCAATGAAAGAAGGGAGTCCCAAGTATTTCCCAAAATTGGGTGCCTGAGCAACACCTAGTACTGATGCCACACCATCCCTGTCTGCTTTTGAGGTGTTCCTGCTGAAACATACACTTGACTTATGGAAATTAATAGCCTGACCTGACATAGCCTCATAGTGAGTTAGACACTGTTTGATAACCCCTGCCTCTTCAGCATTAGCTCTAAAAAACAACAAACTGTCATCCGCAAAAAACAAGTGTGAAATAGGAGGAGCACCCCTGGCTACCCTGCATCCATGAAAAGAGCCTTAAGCCTCTGCTTGTTGCAGTAGCAAAGAAAGGCCCTCAGCACAAATAATGAATAAGTAAGGGGAAAGAGGGTCCCCTTGCCTAATACCTCTTGTGGGAACAACCTGTCCAACATTATTACCATTCACCAAAAAATTATAGGACACTGTGGAAACACATAGCATTATCAGATTTACCCATTCAACAACAAAGCCCAGTGCCAAAAGCATTTGACGGAGAAAAGACCACTCCATTCTGTCATATGCCTTTCCCATATCCAGTTTGAGTGCACCCCACCCTACAATACCACAATGCTTCCTGTTCAAAAAATGACCTACCTCCGCAGCAATCATAATATTATCCGTAATGAGTCTATTGGGGATGAACGCACTCTGAGAGTCAGATATGATATCATCCAACAACGGTTTCATACGGTTTGCCACCATTTTTGCCATGATCTTATAAACCACATTACATAAAGCAATGGAGCGGAGATCAGACACCAGTTCCGGGCACTTCTTCTTTGAGATAAGAACTACATTTGTCTCATTCAGGCCAGCTGGAAAGGAGGTACTGTTCAAACAATTCAAAACAAAAGCAGTAACATCACCCCCAACCACATCCCAATAGTGTTGATAGAAACCTAGATTCATACCATCCGGACCTGGGGCCTTGTCAGGAAACATTGAGAACAGGGCAAACTTCACTTCCTCTAATTCAAAAGGTCTAAGCAGGGCAGTATTATGTTCTTGGGTAACACGGGGAATTACAGATGTAAAGAAAGGATCCAAGTTGGTAGCCGAAACATTAGATGTAAAAATGTCATGGAAATAATCAATTACAGTAGCATTCAACTCATCATTCTCCACCCACATACCAGAATTATTTTTTAACCTAGTAAGAGTATTTTTCTTTTTACGTGCAGAGGCATACCTGTGGAAGAATTTAGTATTTGCATCCGCACCCTTGAGCCAGTGCTGTTTAGCCCTTTGCCTCTAGAATGCATCCTCCTGAACCTCTAACTGACACAACGTAGTTTCAAGCTGCTGATATTTCACTAGAGAAGCAGGATCCAGTTGGCCTCTCAACTTTGTCTGCTCATATCGAAGGCTTCTGATCTTGCTACCAAACTTATGAAAATGTTCACCACCCCAACTGAGAAGCCTATCACCACAATGCTGGAGGCAGCCTAACAAACCGGCTGATCTGCCTTCCTGCCACGCAGCCTCCACTTGTTCTCTACAACCCTCATCATGAATCCATGCCATTTCAAATTTAAACCGCTTGCCAGCATTCCAAACCGCCCACAATCCCTTACTCCTAGAAAGAGAGCCGAATGATCAGATGTGCGGGTCAGAATATTAGTGACACTGGCATCCGGCGAAGAGTTACTCCAATCAGCACATGCGAGAACTTTATCCAAACGCTCCTCCATCCACTCCTCAGAACCCCTGCCCCTCTCCCATGTGAACTGATAACCCTGCATGGGTAACTGGACTAAACCGCATTCATCCACGACTTCCCCGAATCCACGAAGAAGGTTGTCAGGATGCGGATTACCCCCACGTTTCTCATGCTGAAAGAGAAGGTCATTAAAATCACCCAACACCACCCAAGGTAACGATGATCTGCCAGCTAAGGTTCATAGCAGATCCCATGAAGCACTTCTCCGACCACGTTCCGGAAAACCATAAAAGCCAGTCATTCTCCACTCGCCTAGCCCTGATATACTGACCTCAATATCAATATGATTTTTCGAAAAGCTCAGCAATCTAGCAGTGTTATTTCTCCTCCAGAACAAAGCTAAGCCTCCACTACGGCCCACACTATCAACGTAGAACAACCCTTCAAACCCTAACTTCACACGGAGCCTTTCAGCATGCAACTGGCCCACCTTAGTCTCCATGAGGAAGACAAACTCAGGCTTCTTACGGGACACAAGGTCCACTATCTCTCGAACTGTGCGTGGATTGCCCAAGCCACGACAGTTCCAGCTCAGTGTACTCATGATGATGGGCGGGTCTGGGAACCAGAACCCGCCACATGCAAGTTTTTTGACACTTCGGTCATATGAACATCACCACCTCCATTCGTTTGGCGCCTGACTCCACCACCTGAGCCCTCCCGTCTCCTCTTAGAGACTGCCACCACCCCCATCTCTGCCTCCTGCCTCTCAGGCGTGACAAGTGTAGTAGCCGCCACAACACTGCCCGTCGAACCAACACGCTCACCGTCAACAGCACGCGGCGGCCCGCCGACTGGAACAAGCCAACTATCCCCCACGCCCCACGGACCCCGTTTCACGCCTGCACGTAATTCCAGGCCAAACGGAAACTGTTCTACGGGGATTCTAGCTTCTCTCGCCCGCAAACAAAATTTATACACATGCCCAAGCATCCCACAGCAAAAATAGAAGTTATGGAGATGTTCATACCGGAAAAGAATCCAACTCCAAGACTTGTCTCGCTTCAGTAACTTCATTCTCCTTTTCAAAGGTTTGTCCATCGGCAGTGCGACTCGAATGCGGTAGAAGTCCAGCCATGGGGCTCCCACAAACCGCTCGTCAGCCTTCAAAAAGGTTTCGATAAAATTCCCAATCTGCTCCTGGATTGCGACCGACGTATAACCGATCGGCAAACCATGAAGCTGAATCCATATGTCCACCGAAAGACCAAGGGCCCTCATCCATAACGTATTGCAAATCCGAAGCATGAAAGAACACAAACATGAATAAGTTTGGTTGCAATTCCGTTACCTGTACACCCTTCACCGGTTTCCACACCGACGCAAGAACCTGTCGCATATATTCCAACTTAACCAACTTATCTGTGAGAAAACGACCTACCATAGGCCAGGTCGCAACCCGTCTCCTCCTCCATCAGGCTCCGCCGCTATCACTGGCTGAAAAGCCTCTTCCTCCTCGTCCAGAGCCATGTCCGCCCACCGGGCGGTAACGGCCGCCACACCTTCAGACGACGACGCAGTAGCCATGCAGCTCATCGGAATCACGCCTGGAATCGTAAAAGCCCGTTCACACGGGAGAAAAATACAGGAGATATACCTGAGAAAACTTACAGGAAGCAAAAGACCTTGGAAACCCTAGGAGGAAAAAGCGAAACCCTAGACCGCGCTAGAGAGGAAAAATTGAAGTTAATCTTGATTTGTTGTAATTAGTTTATTTTCTCCTTATTATTATTATTGTTGTTGTTGTTGTTCTTGTTGTTGTTAAGGGCATATTGATCTTTATATTCACAATTCCTTACCATTCCAAATTCAACCAAACAATTGAATTTATATTCTTAGTAATTTCTTTTTCACCAATCAAACAATGGAATCCATATTCTTGGAATTTAGTTTTCATAGAATTTCAATTCCATTCCTTTTCAAATATTTTTCAGCGAACCAAATAGGCTACTAGTATTACCGATGTGAGAATTTTCTTGATGTTGAACTGGGATTTTGGATTTGGCAGCAAGGGCTTATTTGTTTTATTGCTTTTCCATGAAATTTAGTATGTGGAATGTTGAACATAATATATATATATATATATATATATATATATATATATATATATAGGGATGCACCAGGGATGTCAATTTAGCTCTAAACCAATGGGTTGGCCAATAAACCTTAAAAATTATAGGGCTAAAACCTAAAAATATCAACCGAATAAAAAAGCAAGATAATTGGGCTGGCCCTATAGGGTTATTGGGTTGAGTTGGGCTAACCCACCGGATTCTTGGGCCAGACCGTTTAATATCAAAATTTTAATTTTAATGGGTCCAAAGTCAAATATTAACAATTTTCTAATTTGTTCAAAAAAAAAAATTTCCAAAGTCCAAAATCCTCAGTTTCAAATCTCTAATTTCCAAAATTTCAATTTGGAATCCACAATTTCTAAACTGTGGCCTACTCCTCCTCAATCGTCGACCGCCACAATTTCTATATATATACAGTAGCTAATATATACTATAAAACTAATATATATACAGTAACTAATATATATATATATATATATATATATATATATATATATATATATATATATATTAACTAATATATACAGTATCTATATATTTATATATAATATATAAATAATTGGATAAACCGAATAAACGATTTTGTTTTTATAGTCTTATAACCGATAACCGATCGATAATTGAAATTATCGATCGGTTCGGTTATCGGCTATCGACTTTATCGGTTTTTCGGTAATTATACTCACCCATAACCGCGAGAACAGAACCATCGCCAACAATCCGATCGCCAATTGCAACAAGTGCAAGTAATTTCTTTTATTTTTATTTTAGGAATTTTAAGAATTTTTTTTTATTTTAGGAATATAAATATTTGGTTTATTTGATTCTGCAGCAATAGATTTATTTATTTATGAATTTGTTTGGTTGAAATTTTTTGTGGACTAAACTGCCTGTGTACCAGATTATTGTTAAATTTAAAAATAATGATATAAAAATAATTATTTGAATTCAAATTAATTATTAAATTTAACTTATTTTAGATAAAATAAATAATTTATTTTGAATTAAATTTGTGAATAAGCGGATATTAACTTATACTTTTTAATTTTAGTTCATTGATTTAGCCCACTGGTTAAGCCCAATAGTGTATAGTTTAGGGTTAGGGCCAACCCAACTCAAAAGTAAAACAAAATAAAATCATTTAGCCCAAACCAATAAATCCAACAACCCTGCAGGACTAGCCCAAAAACATAATGGGATGGGCAATTGACATCCCTCCTGCACTCCCATGCGAACTGCCGCCCAGGTAAGAAATGAGAACGCTTTACAGCCGTCCACGTGTCCAGATCAACGAATCAGATGCAATTTTAAAAAAATGACGCGGTGGCATTTTCGTAAATAACTGGAACTTTGGTGCACCTATTTTTACTTACAAGTGCAAGTAATTTACCTTATTAATATTCATGCACCTATTTTCGCAAATACTTTCACTTACAAATGCAAGTAATTTACCTTGTTAATATTCATGCACCTGGTTGTAACCTATGTGCACCTAGTTATAACATAGGGGCACCTTGTTATAACATTAAGTGCACCTAGTTATAACATTAGGTGCACTTAGTATTGATGCCCACTGTACAATTCACTTGCACCTGTAATACATTTTACTTGCATCTGCAATACATTTTACTTGCACTTGTGTAAGTAATTTACTTTGTTAACATTCATGCACCTGGTTGCAACCTATGTACACATAGTTATAGCATTAGGTGCACCTAGTTATAACATTAGGTGCACTTAGTATTGATGCTCATTGTACAATTTACTTGCACTTGTAATACATTTTACTTGCACGTGTGCACCTATTTTCACTTGCAGGTGCAAGTAATTTACCTTGTTAACATTTATGCACTTGCGTGCACCTAGTTATAACACGACGTGCACCTAGTTATAACGTTAGGTGCAACTATATTCCGGACACGTGGCGCGTTGTGATTTGTCCGCATTTCTCACCTGTGTGTGTGTGTGTGTGGGCGCGCGCGCCTTCAATTTGGTATCATAGTCAACCTCATGTCGAAATTCTTGGGTGTGTGTGTGTGCGTGTGTGTGGGCGCGCGCACCTTCAATTTGGTATCATAGTCAACCTCATGTCGAAATTCTTGGGTTTAAAATAGACTATAGTCTACCTAAGAATCAAACATCAAATTGAAACCTATGAAGACAATACCAAATTACAAGCATCAATATTCTACTAATTAACCCTTGAACTCTACGCAAAACTAAATTACCAGGAAACATGAAAGCAACCATGTTAGAAACTAAAATTAGACTAGGCTCACTCAATTGGATTATAATGCACATGAACCAAATCACATTAAAAGATTGAATCCAACCAATTAGCTAATCTAACCCATGACCTTATAAACCATATATTCTCTCTTATTTTATCAATTTGGGACTATAACAAATACAATAATAATAGATGATAATAAGGAAATAGCACATGTATATCAATAATTTTCTTTTACAGAAGAAACATCTATGCATATTCTGTCTGATATGTTCCATCAATTTACAAGGAAATATTTTGATACAATAGCAAGTCAGCAGCAGATCTTAAACCAAAAACCTAAATGCATGGAAGATATGTAAAAGACAACATAAACATCACAAATCCTAAAAATAGTAGCATGAAACTATCTATGCATATTCGGTCTGATATGTTCATTATAAGAGGAAAACCTTGTTGGAGGAGGCACCCCGGTTTCCCTGCTAGGAAAGGTAGCGGAGAATCCTTCAGGGGATGGCAATCGTGGAATCAAATTGGGGGAGAAGGGATATGTTGGGATACTAGGGATAGTATAGTTGCTAGAAAAGGGAATGACTGAACTTAGGTGAGGGTTGAGAAAGTTGAATCTCGAGGTCGAGGAAGAGGGTAGTGTGTTGAAGGCAGGCTCCAGCATAGGACTCCATGCTGCGTTTCTTGAGCCAATATGTGTAGACTGGCTAGTTGAAATTGAAGCAATTGATCTAGATTCCAAGAAAGGGCTGGGGTAGAACTTACTAGGAACGGGTTCAGGAGAATGATTAACTGAGCTGAATTGTGAGGGAGAACATAATGGTAGTTGATGAAGAGCTGGGCAGCCAACCGGTATCTCCACTTTTTCACCAATTTTACCAGAATGGGTTGAGGGTGCAACAGCCTTAATCGGCAACCTGCTCTCTATCTGTGGCGAAATGTTGAGCTTCTGTTTCAGTGACAATTTAACTTGCTCTAGTGCATGAAGAACAGGTTGTACATTTTCGTCAGTTGTGTGGGACTTCAAAGCAAGCTTATAGCCTTCTCTTGAATCTTCTCCTTTTCGTAAACTACTGCCACCGGAAGAAGATGAAGCATGCTCAATAGGGTTTACTGGCAAACTACTGAAACGCAAAGGCTTGTGGCAACTTCGACCAGTATGTTCTGAATGTACTGGTTCATGGTTTCCCTTAGGAAACGTAAATTCTGATGGGGAGTCAAGACCAGATGTCTCTTCAGCAAGTGCGGGTGACTGAAACCCGTTGGGAGATTTCTGTGCTCCATTGAAGTGTGTACTTATTGCCCTTGGCGGGGAGCATGGCTGTTCGGGTGCCTTCATTTCATCTCTTTCTTCAGTCACATCAGAATGGTTTTCCCCAGAATCCTGAGCAATTCATGGAATAGATGATCAATTACATTTTGTCAGAAGATGTTCATAAAGCAATGAAACTATTTAACTACGAGAAACATCTCAATATAATGATTTTTTTTTTGGAGTGATGAGGGAAACCTTTAACCACCACCCGAGGGTGTGCAATTCAAAGAAAGAGAGTCACTTAGCTGTATAAAATAGTATAGATCAGAACACCAATATGGGTATCATCTGAATGTTTAAAGAGAGAGTAAAAAAGCCTAGCAGGTTTCTAATGATAACAAAAACAAATTAAAGTTACCCGCATGAAGCTAGTGCCCTCCCCATACTTCTCTTCCCATTCTCTCTGGGCTCTTTCCTCTGCTTCATATTGACCGATTAGTTGTTCTTGATGTTCTAATGCGCTTTCCAAGTCTTTGTCATCTTCAAGTTTACAGAATAAGTTGCCATTGCCCACGTGGCTTTGATTTTTTGATACCTGCAAAGCTGGAATCCCTACTTGGCCTTTTTCATTTTGGTGTTCAAGACAACCTTGCAATGACTCAGTCCCGAAGCTCGCAACAGCATTATCAAAAGTAGCTGTTACACTAGAATCATTGCACAACTCTTCGGCAGCTGATCTGGAAATACATGACTGTTAATCCGACATTGAAAAATAAGAGAGAACATATGGATTTATAAGGTCATGGGTTAGACTAGTTAATTGATTAGATTCAGTCTTTTAGTGTGGTTTAGCCCATGTACATTATAGCCAAGTTGAGTGACCTTGGCCCAATCTTAGATTATAACATGATATCAGAGTCTGTTCGGTCCAATCTTAGATTATAACATGATATCGGAGTTAGTACATTGAAAAAATAAGAGAGACTAGGTTTGGAGTTTTGGAAAGCGTAGCAACACAGAGGGCACGATTTGTACATCAGCATTCATGCTAGTAGTTAATGCTACTCTCTAAGAGTTCTAACAGAATAGAGAAATCATGTACACATAATAACCTTGTTTGCCCCTGCCTTATCCACCGACATGATGCAGAAGAGCCAATCTCAGAGCTCGAACAGGCATCTCCATCAAACATTTCATTGTGTGCGTCTTTATTATCAGAAACATTGGATTCACAAAGGGCATCTCCCTGTTCGGAACCCGAATCGAAACCCTCTGAAACATCACTTTTACCGAGGTTCTCTAAAATGGCAAGCACAGTTACTGTGGCCTTCTCAGCTTGCTTCCGTTGCAAAGAGACAACCTTGAGCTGTGCCTCCAGTTCTGCAACCTTTATGTGGAGAAATATGTTATAAGAAAGAAAAGACTTTCTGGGAAAATATGAAGAAAATGAATAGATATAGAACATCATTAAGCTGGGTTATGGGTAAACGACTAGGGAACGTAACGCCTTTATGCAAAAGTGTGAGGGTGCAGAATATAGAAAACAAGAATTACCCTCTTTGCCAGTTCATCGACTCTCTGCCTTGCTGTTTGTGAGACTGATCTCTCAGAAAATAATTGTGCTCGAAGAAACTCAATCCTCTTTGAAGGTGAATCTTCCATGACTGGAGTTTTCCTGGTCAAACGAATTCAATGATCCAGTTGAGAACACCCCATTGTTGAGGTTAAAAGAAGAATAAGCCAATTTCATAGAAGCTACTGGTAATATAATGAATCACAGACAAAATACTTTGCTTTAGTATTATCATCTATTAGCGACTACAGTAGAGAACACTTTAGATAATAGTTTATTCCGACAAAATGAAACTACAATCAGCACCTTTAGTCAAAAGGATTTTAATTTGTTCAGAAAGGAGTACTACTTGCTCCATTTATTATCTTAGCAGAGTTATGATACTAGCCGGTTTGGCTGTGTACTACACTATACTACATATAGCTCGAGCCATCGTCCTTAGGCATTCGTCTACATACTTGAAAATGTACCCAGACAAGGTAACCCCAGCCAAGATGGTAAGAGATCCACGCTTATAACCACAAGGTCACGAGTTCAAATCCTAGTCCACTTGGTATGAGCCGGTCAGCTACGGGTAACCTAGGCTGGTTTACTTCGGTCCTTTGTCAGCTAGGGTCACAAGGTTGGGTTTACTCACACTCGAAAGGTTGTGGGGTTTCCCTGGCCATCCAAAAATGTACCCTGACCACAATATTTACAGCACAAATACTAGAGCTAAAACCTAAAACTTGTGTTCTATATGCAAATTCATGAGCTCAAATGATCTGACAATTTCAATCATCCAAATGCATCAAACTAAACACCATACATATGATTTAGGAATGCAATCTTTACTGCCCATCGATCTCAAATTTTCATTTGTCGCATGCTTCTTCATTCCCTCTAACAGATACAACACTATCATCATATCTGTAATCCCAAAACAAGGTAGAGAAAGCATAGAAGACATCTTTTTTGTCTAATTTCTCAACAAACTAGATCATCAAAGCTAAACCCAATATGGAATGCTCCAAATTAAATATAAAAATTATAATAATAGCAAAGAAAACCAATTAGGCAGACTTGAAATTGACCACAGCTAAAAGTCCTCATAATAAAAATAAAAAAGGGAATTTTTTGTAGAAACCAAAGATGGGCACCTCGGATTCTGATCTTCGTTCCCAGAAGAAGACATTCTTGAAACCAAAGCTAAAATCTTTCAGCTGCCAGAGAACAAATAGGAATGCACAGTGTAAAATGAAATCAAATACCCACAACAAAAATTGCAGCCAAAGAATAAACAGGCATGATTGTTCACAGAAATAGGCCACTAGCAGTGCTATTTAAAGGCAGAAAATAAAGAAGAGGAAAAAAAAAAGTTTGAGCTCAACTGGAATGGGACGCTGACTTAAGTTGAAGGGCCTAGAAGGAAGAGTGGTTTCATGGTTTTGCTTGGCTTGACTTTTGGTTGCAGTCTGAAAACACTGTGGCTGGGTTGAAACTTGAGAGTAGAGAAATTGATGGTGAAGAAAGGAAGTTTCCATCAAGTTTGAACACCAGAATGCCCAAATTTCTACCAAACAAGTCGCTCCACATTTGTGCTTTTCCCGCAGGAGCGTGACACCTACGTTGTCCTTCTTTTGTGGACTTCATGTCCATGCGTCCTATAACCTAGGTCTCAATTCCTTAGGCATTTTTCAATAATGTAGATTTTGGTGTTGTTTTTAAAAGTTTTTATAGGTGTGATTAGGAAAGATAAAATAAAGTGGAAGAAAAAAGAAAAGAAAAGAAAAATTGAAAAAAAAAAACCAACAAAAAAAGAGTATTTACATGCTCAAGCAGGCACTAGAACTGCGCCTCGTAGCTTTTCTCCTCCACAGTAGGTTGCACAGTGCTGCCAAAATCCCCCTTCTTTGTCGGAGAAAAAAATCATTAAAATCTCTCCCCTCACATTTGTTAAAATTGCCCTCTAAATTTTTATTGTTTTAAAATCTCGAACAAAAGCACTAATGGGGATAGCCTTAGAGTTGCTAAGGAATTAATAGGAAAAGAAACTGTAATTTAACGGGAAATGAATAATTTGGAAATAAAGTAAAATTTTAAATTTTAATATTTAGTTTGCATAAATAAAATTATTAAGATTTTTTTTTAAATTATTAAGAATTTCAATTCTATTGTTTGCTAATATATGAAAATTGAAAGGGGGAGAAGGAGGATAACTGGATAAGGTCCAAAATACCAATAATAATAATTATTATTATTATTATTATTATTACTACTATTACTGTGCAATCCACAGATAAAATTTATTTATTATATATTTAGAAAATAAAATTCTAACCAATTCTAATATTTGAAAGTTTACATGTATTTGATTTTAAAGTTAGTACAAAAGTATCACTTAATTAATTGAATAATATATGACCCATTTGCCTGTAATTATCTTGAGAAAATCGATATTTAATACGGAGTATGATTTATGTAATTATATTATTAGTAAAATAAATATGCAAAAAGGGAAAATAATTTAATTTTAATTATTATAAAAATAAATCTAACCATTCATGTTGTGCTTAATTACCATAATAATTATTAGACAATTATTATTTGTCAATTATACTTTTTTTTTTGAGAAGAAATAATTAATGCATTAAATCATCAGAAAGAATGTCAACAAGGAAAGGAGGGGGGTTATCAAACCACTCTCCGCAATCTGACATAGAAATGGCTTCCCTAGCAACAGAGTGAGCAGCACAATTCGCAGATCGCTTAGCAAAACAGAAGCTAACCCCATTAATCATGGAAGCTACTTCTTTAACATCGTCAATAATATAACCAAAAGCATAAATAAACGAGTTTGAACATAAAGCAAAATAAACCAATTGGGAGTCCTTTAACCAGGTTAGAGTTTCGCGAATACAAACGGCCTCAGCTTCTTTAACACCATAGCAGCTCTCAATTCGCATACATTTGCTTGCAAGGAAACGGCCATCATCATCACGTAGCACCCAACCCAAACCCATACAATTATTAGAGATATCAACTGCAGCATCACAATTCAATTTCAATCTTCCAGCATGAGGTTTTGTCCACTTTGCGTCATTACCTTGGGAAATAATATTTGGCTCATTAATGTCATGCACAGCTTTCCAATTAGCCAAATATGTTAGAGCTCTATTGATCACCATGTTTCGCACAAATGGTGTCCCTTTCCAAACCATCTCATTCCTACTGCCCCAAACACCCCAGCATAACATAGCAAATTTACTCCTTGTTTCCACATCAAGAATAACAAGTATTTTAAAAAATCGATCCACAATATTACCTTGGTCATATTGGAACGTTGGCATTCCAACCCAGCCCAGGTTTGGAGCACTTCTCGGCAGTCCACAAATAAGTGATACGCTGTTTCATTCTCCACACCACACATGTGACAGACCTGGGAACAAGGAATACTTTTCATGTTCAGCGCATCTCTAGTTGGAAGAAAAGATGAAGCAAGTTGCCAACAAAAAAACTTAACCTTTGGTGGAATACTAAGATTCCATATTAATCGCCAGTTAAAGCTTTCTTAAAATTCACCCAACAACAATCTATAACAAGATTTAACAGGTAGAGTAGTTTCCTTTGGGTTCATAGAACCAAACCCACGAATCAGGTGGTTTCCGCAAACTCACCGGGATATTGAGAATAATACTTGCATCTCTAGCATTGAATATATCCTTCACGCAATCCGCATCCCAACCACTTCCTTGTAAATTCAGTAAAGATGAGACAGAAGCCTCATTAACAAACTCAGGCAAAGAGGAAGTCACATACGGCTCAGCATCTATTGGTAACCACGGATCAGTCCCAATTTTGGTACTCCAGCCATCACCAATACACTTTCTACACCCCATTCTAATAACAGTTTGAACCTCAAGCATACCTCTCCATATGAAGGACGGATTGCTCCCAGTAGTCGCCTCGAGGAATGAACAATGAGGATAGTACCAACTCTTATACACCCGGGAGACAAGAGACTCGGGCCGACTAACCAACCTCCAAGCCTGTTTCCCTAGTAATGCAAGGTTCATCTCTCGCAACCTCCTAAAGCCCAAACCACCCTTTTCCTTTGGTGTACATAGCCCAGACCACGATCTCCACCTAACTCCCTTGCCATCTCCCAAGGAACCCGTCCACCAGAACTTATTCAGGATTGATTTAATATCCCTACACATTCCAATTGGAAGCAGGAAGACCATCATAGCATAACACGGCATCGCTTGTAACACATTCTTAAGCAACACTTCTCGTCCAGCTCGAGAAAGAAATCTAGAATTCCAACTCCGCACTCGATTTAAAATCTTATCTTTTAGGAACCCCAAGATCACCTTCTTATTTCGGCCCACAAGAGATGGTAATCTCAAATATTTGCCTGTCGTGTCCCCTTGAGCTACTCCAAGAATGTTAATGACTTCCGCACGATGCTGTTGTGCCACATTGGTGCTGAAACAAACCAAAGATTTATCAAAGTTGATTCTTTGACCTGAGGCTGCCACATAACTATCCAAAACACTCCTCATTTGCATGCTTTCCTCAATATTTGCACGAAGAAACAGAAAACAATCGTTGCAAACAAGAGGTGGGTTATAGGTGGAGCTCCACGAGCAATTCTCATTCCATGCAACAGGCCCCGACTCATTCTATTCTCAATAAGGGCACTCAATCCTTCTGCAACCAGTAGAAACAAATACGGCGAGAGAGGATCCCCTGACGAAGACCTCTCCCCGGCACAATAGGACCCAACTGGTGTTGCTCGTGAAGTATATGATATTTGACAGAACTGATAGTAGCATAGATGATGTCCACTCATTTCTGCGCAAACCCCATCTTAATCATAACAGCCCATAAGAACTGCCATTCAACTCTGTCATACGCCTTACTCATATCAACTTTAAGCACCGCCACACCCTCTTTACCTTGGGTCTTTCGTTTCAGATAGTGGTGAGCTTCATATGCCAACATAATGTTATCCGTTATCAGTCGCCCAGGGACAAACGCACTTTGAGCACCCAAAATAAGATCATCAAGAATTGGCTTCATCCTATTAGCGCAAACCTTTGCAGCTATCTTATACAGAACATTACATAGAGCTATGGGTCGGAGATCTTTCATTGACTCGGGATTTACTTTCTTTGGGATGAGCACAATAAATGTATCATTCACCTTGTCAGGTAAGCTACCAGTCTAAAAAAATCGTCTGCAGAACAAAACAACATCACCTCCAATTACATCCCAGAAATGCTGAAAAAACCCCGGTCCAAACCCATCCGGTCCACCATATCACCTTTAACCTTTCTTTTTCCTCGTCCTCCATATATGAATGAATTAATTGTAATATTATTAAAAAAATCAGCGACCCATGTATAATTGTAAATATACTAATATATGTTTAATTATTAACTTAATTAACATAATAATTATTAGTTAACTATAATAATATATGTGAAATTAATTCCTTAACTACCATAATGATTATTAGGTAATCATAATTATAGATGACAACGTCATGCAATGAGATTATGATATAGGAGCTATGGACTTTCCTTTAGGTGTTCTGCTTGGGGTTCATTTGGTTCAACCATTATTGTTGAATGAGTTATTGTGGACAAAGAAATCCATAGTTTAAGCAAAAAAAATTAAATAAATTAATAAAAATTTGAAAATTTAAAATATTATGTATTCCAAAGATATTAAAAGGTAGTTTCTCGCTTCAATTTGCTGGGTAATGGGTTATTTGAGTACTTTCATTGTCAACAAATCCCCCAAGTAATTAATATGATTGGTTTCAAACTATTTTTTTTATTTTTTTCATGGTATTAAAGAAATACATATATATCATTTTTTGGTGTAACTACTAATTTATTTAATTCAATAAGAGTAAAATAGAGTGATTTCACTTCAATTTGTTGGGTTATTATTTGAGTACTCTCTTTGTCAACCAATCCCCAAGTAGTTAATATAATTAGCTTCAAATTATTTTAAATTTTTTTTCATAGTATTAATAAAATACTTGGTAAATAAATATATAACATTATTTGGTACTATAACTTTGATATTTAATTACAAGATATTGTAAAAATAAGATAATGGACAATGTAATGAATATCAATTGATAAATTTGAATGTAAAGAATCTTTGCATGAGAGAAAATAAAGACAATATAACTAATGAAATTATTTCTCTTATTTAATTTAATTTTTTGATAATAAATAATTTTTTCAAATAAAGGTATGACACATAATTCTAAATTAAAGAAATACATATGTATCGTTTTTTGTTGTAGCTACTAATTTATTTAATAATTTAATAAGAGTAAAATAGAGTGAGAAACTTGATTATGTCAAATTTGATTGAGATGAGGTTCGAATCTAAGACCTTTCTTATAGAAATTAATGGATAAGTTAAAAGTTAACGAAATATTAACGGAGAAGAGAATATTTAACGGAAAACTTAACGGATAATCATAAAAGTATGGTTAAATTAGGTAATCTCTATTAATAATATTAATATGAATTATCTTAACCATCTATTTGATTAAATAATTCATCTGAACCATCAATTTTATTAAATAATTTGACCGCCATTTTTTCTACCCATTTTAGGCCTAACTCTCTTTGGCCCTTATTAGTATAATAGATAGATTATGAAATTATACTTTTATACTTAAGTATAAAAATATATAAAGAGATATTACCATAGTAATTACACTAAAAATTAAGAATGATAATTTATTTTGTTCTCATAGTATTATACCTTTAAGTATATATACATAAATATATATACATATAGTAATATATATATACTAAAAATTAAGAATGATAATTTATTTTGTTCTCATAGTATTTTGTTCTCATAGTATTATACCTTTAAGTATATATACCTTTAAGATAATCTAACGACCCATGTTTAATTGTAATTATATAAATATCTCTTATTTATTAGCTTAATTTTCATAATAATTATTAGTCAATTATACTAATATCTATGCAATTAATTTTTTAATTATCATAACAATTAGTAGGTAATTATATTAATATTGTGCAATTATACTTTCATACCTTAAGTGTGTGTGTATATATATAAATTATATAATTATAATTACGTACTATAATAATTATTAGTCTATTATATTATATAGAAATTAAGAAAGAGAGATGTGAAAAGGTAAGAAATAATAAATTAAGAGGGTAAAATATAGGGATAAAGTACAAATAAATCATCGTACTATTTGAGAAACAACAATTAAGCCATCGAACTCGAATAACCTCCAAATAAGCCACTGAACTCGAAAAAAAAAAATGAAGAGCAATTAAGCAACTGAAACCGGAAAAAAGAGCAATTAACATTAATGGTTTTACAAAAATGCCCTTGAATTTGAGCGGGAAAAATTGTCCAGGCACTTCTGTTGTTATTATTATTATTTTTATTATTATTATTATTACTATATATATATATATATATATACACACACACTAGTATTTTCGCCTGTGCGTTACACGGAATAGATTTGTTATAATATATTTTTAAAAAAATTGTTCGATATACAATTATATAAATTATAACATCAAATATTATATAGCGCAATTGATGAAATTGATTGGATCGATTATGTTTTCTAATGTTTTATTTGTTTGAATTAGAGCAAATATTTGTCCAATTACCCATATGATGCACGGATAAATCTTTTTATTATATATTTAGATGATAAAAATAAATATTAAATTATTAAAAAAATTTCTAATATTAAATGTGTACTTTTATTTTATTATACGATTAGTGCAAAAAGCATATCACTCAATTAATTGAATAATATATGACTTGTTTGTCTACAATTATCTTAAAAAGATCGATATATAATATGACTTACATAATTATTATTACAAAATAAATATGGGAAAATGAGAAATAATTTAATTATAATTATTATAAAAATAAAGTCAACGATCAATGTTTAGCTTAATTACCATAATAATTATTAGACAACTATTATTAGTCAATTACATTAATATATGTGCAATTATACTTTTATACCTTAAGTATATTCATTTTCACTATATCACATTTAAGTTTTTCTTCCTCCTCCATATTTGAATGAATTAATTGTAATTATTATAATAAAAAAATCCAACAACACATGTTTAATAGTAATTATACTTATTAAGACTCTCTGAGTTTGAGTCACGTTAGGACTAGCTATCCTACTCTACCTGAGACTCCCCTTGTATATATATCTCCTATTCCTCATCATTGTAATTGTTCAATTGAATCAATACAATATTCAGTTCTCATCTGGTATCAGCTAGCGTAGGTTTATTTTCCAATGGCTGACGGCTCTGTTAATTCTTCCGAACGGACCGTTTCTGATGCAGCTATTTCTTCTGCGGTTTCTTCAGCAGCCGCTTCTGATGCAGCTATTTCTTCTGCGGTTTCTTCAGCAGCCGCTTCTCTTGCAGCTATTTCTTCTGCGGTTTCTTCAGCAGCCGCTTCTCTATCTGCTGCGCATCACTATGTTAGCATTAAGCTAACGAACAAGAATTTCTTGTTTTGGAGGACGCAGGTTATTCCGTTTCTTTGTGGGCACGACTTCATGGGTTTCGTTGATGGCACGAACTCTTGCCTTAATCGTTTTCTTCCCGTTTCTGAAGGCTCCTCCGCTGCTGCTGCTCTACCCAACCAGCTACATGCTCCATGGGTGCGCCAAGATCAGGCGGTCCTTAGCATGTTAATCTCTTCACTTTCGTCGGAAGTTATGTACCTCGCAATTGGTTGCACTACGTCGTGTGATCTCTGGTTGGTGCTTGAGCAGGCTCTCGCTTCTTCCAGTCAAGCTCGGATTATGCATATTCTTGGACAGCTGCAAACAATACGCCAAGGTGATGCCTCCGCCGTCGACTACATTGCTTGTGCGCAAGTTATGGTGGAAGATCTAGCTCTTGCTGGCCGTGCGGTTCCTTTGGAGGATCATAATATGTATATTTTCAGAGGTTTACGTCCAGAATATCACTCTGTCGTAGCCTCTTTGAATGTTCGAGGTCAGCCGGTGCGTCCAGAATATCTCCTTGGCTCGCATGAGTTCGCTACCGGTGATAGCTATGGCAGTGTTCCAGCCCCTGCAGCTGCGACTTTTGTTGGCCAGCGTGGTAGTAGAGGTCGGTCGCGGTCTTGGCGTGGCGGATCGAATCACCGCGGTGGGAATCAGTCACGTGGCGGTGCTGTTTTCGCCGACCAGCAGCAGCAGCAGAGCGGTGGTGTGCAGCGTAGACGTGGCTCGCATGGCGGTGGCAGGTCACGTGGGCGACGTAGTGGTAATTGGCAGCCTCAATGCCAATTATGTAGCAATTATGGCCATCTTGCACCAGCCTGTTTTTCTTTAATTGGCCGTGGACTCCAAGCTCATTTAACATATGCTGAGGATGCGCCGAATCTTGTGTCTGACTCGCATCTTTGGATTCCAGACACTGGGGCGACAAATCACGCTACCCCTGATATTGATGCGCTCTCTACATCTGAAGAGTACACTGGTGGTGATGCTCTTCGAGTTGGTGATGGTACAGGTTTGCTTATTAGTCATACTGGTCATGCTTCTTTTTCTACTCCGTCTAAAGTATTTAGGATGTCTGATATTTTACACGTTCCTGGTTTGTCTTCCTCTCTTTTATTTGTGCAACGCTTTGCAAAAGATAATAAAGTCTTTTTTGAGTTTCATCCATCCTTTTTTGTTGTGAAGGATATAGCAACCAAGGCAATTCTTCTTCGCGGCAATAGTTGCGGTGGTCTCTACACGCTGCCCATTCCGAAAAATAGTCCCCGTGCGTTTATCTCGTCCTGTGCTTCCTCTTCCGTATGGCATGATCGTTTGGGACATCCTCATCAACGAGTCTTAGATCGTATTCTTCCTTTTTGTTCTGTTAGTGGTTCTAGTCGCAATAATCGTTGTACTTCTTCTTTGTGTTCTGCGTGTCAANGACCGTTTCTGATGCAGCTATTTCTTCTGCGGTTTCTTCAGCAGCCGCTTCTCTATCTGCTGCGCATCACTATGTTAGCATTAAGCTAACGAACAAGAATTTCTTGTTTTGGAGGACGCAGGTTATTCCGTTTCTTTGTGGGCACGACTTCATGGGTTTCGTTGATGGCACGAACTCTTGCCTTAATCGTTTTCTTCCCGTTTCTGAAGGCTCCTCCGCTGCTGCTGCTCTACCCAACCAGCTACATGCTCCATGGGTGCGCCAAGATCAGGCGGTCCTTAGCATGTTAATCTCTTCACTTTCGTCGGAAGTTATGTACCTCGCAATTGGTTGCACTACGTCGTGTGATCTCTGGTTGGTGCTTGAGCAGGCTCTCGCTTCTTCCAGTCAAGCTCGGATTATGCATATTCTTGGACAGCTGCAAACAATACGCCAAGGTGATGCCTCCGCCGTCGACTACATTGCTTGTGCGCAAGTTATGGTGGAAGATCTAGCTCTTGCTGGCCGTGCGGTTCCTTTGGAGGATCATAATATGTATATTTTCAGAGGTTTACGTCCAGAATATCACTCTGTCGTAGCCTCTTTGAATGTTCGAGGTCAGCCGGTGCGTCCAGAATATCTCCTTGGCTCGCATGAGTTCGCTACCGGTGATAGCTATGGCAGTGTTCCAGCCCCTGCAGCTGCGACTTTTGTTGGCCAGCGTGGTAGTAGAGGTCGGTCGCGGTCTTGGCGTGGCGGATCGAATCACCGCGGTGGGAATCAGTCACGTGGCGGTGCTGTTTTCGCCGACCAGCAGCAGCAGCAGAGCGGTGGTGTGCAGCGTAGACGTGGCTCGCATGGCGGTGGCAGGTCACGTGGGCGACGTAGTGGTAATTGGCAGCCTCAATGCCAATTATGTAGCAATTATGGCCATCTTGCACCAGCCTGTTTTTCTTTAATTGGCCGTGGACTCCAAGCTCATTTAACATATGCTGAGGATGCGCCGAATCTTGTGTCTGACTCGCATCTTTGGATTCCAGACACTGGGGCGACAAATCACGCTACCCCTGATATTGATGCGCTCTCTACATCTGAAGAGTACACTGGTGGTGATGCTCTTCGAGTTGGTGATGGTACAGGTTTGCTTATTAGTCATACTGGTCATGCTTCTTTTTCTACTCCGTCTAAAGTATTTAGGATGTCTGATATTTTACACGTTCCTGGTTTGTCTTCCTCTCTTTTATTTGTGCAACGCTTTGCAAAAGATAATAAAGTCTTTTTTGAGTTTCATCCATCCTTTTTTGTTGTGAAGGATATAGCAACCAAGGCAATTCTTCTTCGCGGCAATAGTTGCGGTGGTCTCTACACGCTGCCCATTCCGAAAAATAGTCCCCGTGCGTTTATCTCGTCCTGTGCTTCCTCTTCCGTATGGCATGATCGTTTGGGACATCCTCATCAACGAGTCTTAGATCGTATTCTTCCTTTTTGTTCTGTTAGTGGTTCTAGTCGCAATAATCGTTGTACTTCTTCTTTGTGTTCTGCGTGTCAATTGGGCAAGTCTGCTCGTTTCCCTTTGCCACGTGTAGACTCTGTTAGTTCGAATATTCTTGATTTGATTTATATTGCTAATTGGGGACCAGCTCCTGTTTTGTCTTCTTCTGGTTATCGTTATTTTGTTCTTTTTGTTGATGACCATTCTCGTTACACGTGGTATTATCCTATGAAATTGAAGTCTGACTTGTATGCCATTTTTGACAAGTTTCGTGCCTTAGTTGAACGGTCATTTAATCGCAAAATTAAGGCTATTCAGTCTGACTTAGGAGCTGAATACAAAAAGTTACATACTGTTCTTCTTCAGTTAGGGATTAATCATAGACAATCCTGTGCCTACACTCATGAACAGAATGGTCGTGTTGAGAGGAAGCACAGGCATGTTGTCGAAACTGGTCTTACTCTTATGGCTCGTGCGTCTGTTCCATCTCGTTTTTGGGACTTTGCTTTTGAAACTGCTGTTTACTTGATTAATAGAATGTCATCTAGTGTTTTGTAGAATTCCAGTCCTCATTTATTGTTACATAAATTTTCTCCCTCATACTCTTTTCTTCGTGTGTTTGGTTGTCTTTGTTATCCTCACTTGCGTCCTTATAATCGTCACAAAATGTCGTATCGGTCATCTCCTTGTGTCTTCTTCGGTTATCCTGAGTTTTTTAGGGGGTACAGATGCATGGACTTAACGACTAATAAGATTTATATCTGCAGACATGTATACTTTGACGAGAATGTGTTTCCCTTTGTTAGTAGGGTTGCTGTGCCATCTCCTCCCTCTGTGCAGAAGCCGTGGGCTGAATCGGTTTTACAGGTATTGCCATCTTCTCTTGCTGATTCTGCTCAAGCTGCTTCTCCTATCACCACCACTGCTGCTCCTACTCGTCAAAGAGGACAACCCCGTGGCAAGTCCACACGTCCGACTGTTCGCTCCCATGCAATGGCTACGAGGAGTCGGTCTGTGGCTCCACTTTTGGCTCTCTCTGCTCAGGTTTGTCCTACCGAGCCCACTTGCTACACTCAGGCAGTTAAATTTTCTGAATGGCGAGAGGCAATGGATCTGGAGTTCAATGCACTTTTGCACAATCAGACTTGGGTTCTAGTTCCTCCTCGCCCAGGTATGAATGTGATTGGGTGTAAGTGGGTTTTTCGTACTAAACGTAAAGCTGATGGTTCAATAGAGAGGCATAACGCGAGACTTGTGGCGAAAGGGTTTAATCAAGTTCCTGGTCAGGACTTTTTTGACACCTTTAGTCTGGTTGTGAAACCCACTACAGTCAGATTGCTTTTGAGTTTGGCTATTTCCTCAGGTTGGGTGGTTAGGCAGCTTGACGTACACAATGCATTTTTGAATGGTGTTTTGGCTGGTGCTCTCCAGTATCTCACAATTACACGGCCAGACTTATCATTTGCGGTCAATCAATTGTGTCAACATATGCATGCTCCAACATTGTCTCATTGGGAGCAACTAAAATGAGTGCTCAGGTATGTCAAAGGCACCCTCTCATTCGGCTTGCGTGTAACTCAGTCAAATTCTAGAGAGTTTCATGCTTTCTCTGATTCTAACTAGGCTGGTTGTCCTGAGGACCGTAAATCTACTAGTGGGTATGCAGTGTTTCTTGGCACCAATCTTATCTCTTGGGTGTGCAAGAAACAGAAGACAGTTGCAAGATCATCCACGGAAGCTGAGTATAAAGCCTTGGCTGATGTTTGTGCTGAGGTCATATGGATCATGTCCTTGCTGCGTGAGATCAAAATTGATGGCATCCTTACTCCCAAATTATGGTGTGATAATCTTGGTGCTACTTATATGTGTGCAAATCCAATTTTTCATGCAAGAACTAAGCACGTGGAGATTGACTACCACTTTGTTAGAGATAGGGTTGCCAATGGAGATATTCAGGTTAACTTTATTTCCACAAAAGATCAATTAGCTGATATCTTTACAAAAGCTTTGCCTAGTCCTAGATTTTCTTTTCTTAAGGACAAGCTTCAGGTTAGTAGTTTACCCTGCGCTTGAGGGGGAGTATTAGGACTCTCTGAGTTTGAGTCACGTTAGGACTAGCTATCCTACTCTACCTGAGACTCCCCTTGTATATATATCTCCTATTCCTCATCATTGTAATTGTTCAATTGAATCAATACAATATTCAGTTCCTCATCATACTAATATCTGTGTAATTATTAAATTAATTAACATAATAATTATTACTTTATTAGTCAATTATACTAATATCTGTATAATTAATTTCTTAATTACCATAATAATTATTAGGTAATTATACTAATATTATGCAATTATACTTTTATATCATGTTTAATTGTAATTATACAAATATTCATGTAATGAATAGCTTAATTAACATAATAGTTATTAGATTTTATATAGTAATAATTTGGGCGGAAAATTGCAAAAGTATGATTTTTTTTATTAGTAGTAAGTATCGATATTGATTGATTTATAATTAAAATAATTACATTTAGAAATTAAAAAATTAGCATTTAAATTTTGTGTGGTTAATTTAGTGCATAAGTATATTATGTATTTAATAAAAAATTAAATATTTATGAACACAAATTTTGTTAAGTTTATAATTTTAGGTTTCTTAATTATATTTCTTATTTTAATAATTATGAATATAAATCATTACAACTATAAATCATTATCATTGTTTTTACCTTAAATCAATACAAATATTAATCTTTACTATAATTTATATATAGGATTGAAAATATATACAATTAAATTCAAATCAAATAAAATTTTTTTCAATTTTAAAAATTTTGAACTCAAATACAAAACAAATAAATTTAAAGATATCTACAATATGAAGATATTAAATTAAATAGAATACTTTAATTCTATCAAATTAGAATAAATTCTATATATCAATTTCTTACTTGAAATTTTCATTTTATTTTATGAGAATATAAAATTAAACATACATAAAATATGTTAGTGATATGCATAGTCCAAATATATCGTATACATGTCATTTAATATAGATACATGTATGAGATAATCATTACTATTATTTTATTCATCTAAGTAAATAAATAAATAAAATACAATAAATAAATGAATAAATACAAAATCCAATGAAATAAACCTATATATATATATATATATATATATATATATATATATATATATATATATATATATTTACAGTAGCTCATTACAACGGTAACCAAAACAAAAAAAAAACAAAAAAAAAAAAAGATCATCTCAATCATGTAAACCAAACACCTCGAACAGTCGAATCAATCGTACCCTTATTGTCCAAGAAGTACTTTAGGCATTTATTTTATTGAGTAAAACGAAAGTATGAGCCATTATGGGTAGTTTTTTAAGTATGTGACTAAAACAAACAAGAAATACATTGAAAAATGAAGAATTATGGTAAGGTAAAAAAAAATCTTGAAATGTATGATTTAATATTAGTCTCTAAATCAATTAGTTACAAATTATATTAGGAAAAGTATTTAAAAAAATGGCTTAATAATTATAGTACATTAATGCCGGAAAGAATTATTCTTTAATTATAATTATAATAATATTATACTTTAAATATATATGTATATATGTGATTAGGATTCATTGTGTGTATGTGTGTGTTTTTGTATATATAAATCGGTTCTTGTGCGGTTGTGCAATGAGAGGAGAACCATTGATCTTGTCAAAATCAATGTCCAAGATTAACAACGTTTTAAAAAAAATGCAGTGGTAATTTAATCATTTTCCATATGGGTCAAACTTAAGGTGCATAGGGTTTAAGCTTAAGGTGTGTAGGTCTTGTGCTTTAAGTGCGTCGTGTTTCTTCTTCAAAACTAGAATACACCTATCCACATAACTAGCGGGCTAGGGTGACTCGTCAGCCAATACCTCAAGAAGAATGTGGTAGAGGGTAACTGGCACGTACCCATCTCCCTTTTGAACTAAAGGGCCCGCATGAGGAGTCTTCCAAACCCCTAGCTCAGGCCCTCAAGAACAAAACTTTTGAATTAAGGGTTCTGCCGGACCCCCAGCTTAGACCCTCAAGAACAAAACTTTTGAACAAAATTAAGGTGCGTCATTTTAACACTTAAAAGGTGCGTTGTTCTAACACTTAAGGTGCGTCTTTGTATCACTTAAGGTGCGTCATTGTTATAAATTGAAGGTGCACGATGTTAATACTTAAGGTGTGTCATTTTAACACTTAATGTGCATGTTTCTATCACTTAAGGTGCGTCATTTTTAGCTTATGCTTATTTCTTCCAGATACGTTTTTATTTAATTTTTTATGGAATATGGAAAACAAAGCTACTTTTTTGAAAAATGACTTCCCTTTTTTTCGGAGGAAGTCATTTTCAAGGATTCCATTTCCTCTCTTGAGATCCTTCTTCATATTTCATAGCTTGACTCTTTCATCTTCTTCCTACCAAAGAGAAAGTGCAACTTCACTATATTGCCCATAATCGAAAATTAATTTTCAGTGACTAGTGCTAGAACCGAAGCTAGAAACCAGAGGCAGAGCTCCAGTTTCTAATGGAAGCCAAGCCGGATTTCTGATTTTTGTCGGAAACTAGAAACTAGATATGCATATGTTTTTTTTTTAATAACACTTATTTTATGGAGGACACTTAATTTTCTTATATATATATATATAATAACATTCATTTTATAAATACACTCATTTATTATACAATTTTACCTATTTTTCAAAAATAAACCAAATATACAAATACTATTTTCTGAAATTTTAACTAAACACTAAAAATAAAAATATTTTCTAAACAATAACTCATTTTCTAAAAAAACATTTTTTATAAATTATTTCTCAAATTTTCAAACACAAGCCTAAATAAAAAACCAAGCTTACAAAAATAAAAAAATAAAAAAACAAAAAACAAAAAACCAAGCTTACACAAACAGACCCATAGTCGGTTGACTCAATATACAAATAGGGTTAACAATAGCATATAAACCCTAGCTATTTAATCCTTGCCTCCCTTTCGTTAATTTGCTAGCGGAGCTTCAACGTATCCTCAGCTTGCGTTCTAGGGTTTTCGTTCATCAACAAAATGGTGAATATTCTCGGGCCTTTAAGTTCATTGATTTATCGATTATTATGCTGATTTGTTGTTGTTGTTGTTGTTGTTGTATGAATGCGTGGATAATTGTAGGTTCTACCGAACGACGTCGATTTGTTGAACCCTCCTGCCGAGCTCGAGAAGAAGAAGCACAAGCTCAAGCGTCTCGTGCAGTCTCCCAACTCTTTCTTCATGGTGCCTTCTCTTTTACTTTAGATTTGTTTCTGTGCTTTGTTCTGCTTAAGTATAATTTTTTCAGTGAAGGATTCTCGTTACTGTGCTGGGATTTTGAAGTTGTTTTGTGATTTGGGTGTTCTTGTAGGATGTCAAGTGCCAAGGCTGCTTTAACATGTAAGTTTTATATTCTCTTTATTTGTAATTTTGTATGTAATCAGTCTTGAATTTAGGTTTTTAGTTTTGGTGTTAATGTTAATTACCAATGTAAATCATGATGCTATTATTTATATTATATGGGATGGATATATGCAGAACAACTGTGTTCAGTCACTCCCAGACAGTTGTGGTGTGTGGGAACTGCCAGACAGTGTTGTGCCAGCCAACTGGTGGGCGTGCCAGGCTCACTGAGGGATGCTCTTTCAGGAGAAAGGGTGACTAATAACAGACTGTTGTCCTGTTTCTGTTTGAAGTTTAATGGGGAACTGATATGCCTGAATTTTGAGTTCTGATAGAAATTTAGTTTGTTTTAAGACTCATGTTTCGGATTTGCGATGTTTTAAATTATGCATCTCACAGATTATGTTATTGAATGAAAGATTCAGTTTTTACTAGCACATGCCTCTGTAGCTACTTGATTGTAGTTCAGTTGGATTTAAGTAGTGACTACTTTGATCTTTCCTTAATTTTACTTGATGATCCCCTAGTTGAAACAATTATGAGATTCTGATTTGAGCTATGCTGATTCAGCAGTAAAATTAGTCAATTTATATAATCATATATACAGCACAAGATGGTGATCTTTTGTTAATTCTATCTTGAGATGTGCCAAGTGTTTAGGTTGAATGATTTCTACTTCAGATATTCATTGTTTGAGTGTTAGCTTCTGCTAGTCTATAGCCAATAAGATGAAGGGATTAGTCCTTCCTGTTTTTCTTTATTACTTCAAGTCATAGTAAGGTTTGTTCTATATAGAAGTATAGGTGTCTTCCAGTATGCAAATTGCATATTGACTCACTAGTTTGTACCACCCTGATCCTTTCTATGAACAATTTGTTATGTAGTGCTTTTGGTTTATAGTTATAATTTGTTTGAAGTTGATTGATCATACTGTTGAATTAGTACATAATTAGTCCTATTATTTTTTGATTGTGACAATGATTAGCGAATGCAGAAACCAACAATTATAAATATTCCATGCCACCTTTTATGAACCCTTTTGGTTTTGGTTTTGGTTTTTCTTTCCCCTCAAATTTCTGTACTATCAATGTTTCGCGTAACCATGATCTGGTTCTGTGTCTTTCCACATCCTGTTTAAATACTTTTGTGTATGTTTGGAGTTCCTGTGTTCAGTCTGCTTTTGCTAGGCCAACTAATCATACATTTTTTGCTGGATAAACTTTTTCATGTCCACCATTGTTTTCTTCTGGATTACTGTTTCCCTCATCTCCTTTGATCCTTACTCTGCATTTGTTTGCTTCTTTCTGCACTCTCCTCTGTAACTGCAACAAAGAATTCACTTTTGATGTGAATATTTATCTTTGGAAAATTATCACATGGACATCTCCTCTTTGTCACAGTAAAGCACAACACCTGTTAATCGAAGTATTCTTTATATTCAAATTCATTTTGGAATTACTCTTTCTGCACACCTGTTAATGTAAACATGATAAGATTAGATTTCTTTGTATTCAAATTCATTTTGGAATTACTCTTTCTGCACACCTGTTAATGTAAACATGATAAGATTAGATTTCTTTGTTTGGTTCAAGGGAATGTGAGTTTACTTTAGGGGATGTGGGATTTTTTAACTATATTTTTAGTTCTTTTTTTTTTTTTGGGTAGTATTTATGGAATCATATGTCCCTACATTCTTAGAGCATCCATATCAATGGAGTTTTTTCGCGGAGGAGTTTTTGTAAGTGATTAGGAAAGAGAAAATGGGAGAAAGTGAAAAAAGCAAATATGATTTATAAAAAAAAATAAAATTGAAAAGACTCTGTCAGGCGCGCTTGACGCGCCCACCTGTGCACGCGCCAGAGTGGGCGCCTGCTGTGCGCTCAACGCGCACAACAGTCTTCTTTTCTTTTTTCTGCACTGTTTCATGCTCCTCTAATTTGCAGAAGCTCCCCATCTCCTCTCTCTCCTCTCTTCTCTCCTATGACATGGCACAAATCTCTGACATAAACCCACAGATAATGATGCTCTTAGGTCCACTCTTTTAGGGGTATGTCATATGTGAGATTCTTGAAAGTGTCATTTATCACAAAATATTCTTTGAACTAAACACCTCCTTAAAGCATACCTCCTTAAAGCATACTTTTATTTTAGGGCATAGGTGTACCTCTTGTATTGCAACTGAAATGTAAGCAAAGGGAAAATCTATAGCAACTCAGTTGGGAGTTCCCCAAGTACTGCCTAGTGTTATGTGATACCATAATAGGATTAATAGCATGTTTGGGGTATGGAATAGCATTGTAGAATTCTCTTTTGAGTATGTAATAGTATTGTAGAATTTTCTTTGATTAGTATCTATCAAAATGATTGTGTATTTAAGTAAATTTAGAAGAATGAAATAATATTGCATCTCAAAATTTTAAATTGTAGTTCTATTTTTATTATTTTTTAATTAACCAAATTTGATCAAATTTATATGTTATTGGATGAATTCTATTTAGCAGTTAGTAATATGTAATATGTAATGCACGAGTGAATTTTCTGTGAGATCGTTTTATGGATCTTTATATATGAAATGGGTTGGGTATAAATATGCAATACTTTATGTTGGAAAATGTAATATTAAGTAGAAATAAAAAAGAGAAAATACCAGTGGAGGTCCTCCGACTTTGATGACACTGCCACTTTTAGTCCTCAACTTTTAAATCAATCACTTTTAGTCCTCCGACTTTGATGGTACTGCCGCTTTTAGTCCTCAACTTTTAAATCAACCACTTTTAGTCCTCTTACTTTTTGTTTCTAGCCACCTAAGGCCTTTCCTTTACAATTGGACATCTAATGTCATTTTCTTAAGGGCAATTCGGTCATTTCATAATTAATGTATTAAGTATTATGTTTCTTCATCAAAATAATTGAAGAAACCCCATTCTCCACTCTCCTTTGTTAACACTAAATTTTGGACCAAATGGCTGAATTTCCCTTGAGAAAATGACATTAGATGTCCAATTGTAAAGGAAGGATCATAGGTGGCTATAAACAAAAAATAAGAGGACTAAAAGTGGTTGATTTAAAAGTTGAGGACTAAAAGAGGCAGTGCCATCAAAGTCGGAGGACTAAAAGTGGTTAATTTAAAAGTTGAGGACTAAAAGTGGCGGTGCCATCAAAGTCGGAGGACCTCCACTGGTATTTACTCAAATAAAAAATGTAATATTAATCAGAAATAAATTGTTTGTTACTAAAGTGAAATTTAATATTAAAATCGTTTAAAATTGTTACTTATAATAATAACTATGAAAAATGTGATACTTTTAAATCAAAGTTGAATATTAAGGGGTTGTTTGGTTAAGAAGTAATAAAGGGAGCATTGAATTAGAATTCATTGAATTGATAAATTACTATGTTTGGTAGGAGGAATTCCAATTCCATGGAATTGCAATTCCCTCCCATTGTTGAATTAGAATTCCCACACCCCCCATGGAAATTGTAATTCGGTGACTTTGGGGAGAAACAAAGCTTGGATGAAGACTATTTTACCCTTCAATTATTATTATTAATATTATTATTATTATTACATAAGGGCATTTCAGTCATTGTATCATCTATTCCCTTTCAATTCCATGCACTCTTATTCCTGCATACCAAACACTGTAATTTCAATTCTTACTTTATTCACCGAATTACAATTCCACCGAATTATAATTCTTTTCTCCCATAATTCCCTCCTCCCAACCAAACGCCTTGTAAGAGTTGAAGAGTTATTTATAATGAAAAGTGTAATACTTACGTGGGAAATGTAATATTTATAAAAATAAAATTGGTCTATCAAAGAATCTATGAGATGGTTTTATAAGAGAATTTGCCATAATGTCATGTACTAAAGGGAAGATGTAACATTAATCACAATATAAGTTTTCATAAATTTAATCAAGAATGTAACATTAGTCACACTAAAAATTTCCATAAATTTAATTAAAAATGTTAAAGTATAGTGCGAACATACCACGGTACATACATGACCAAAATAATTTTTTTTAAAAATAATATTACAGACTTTACAGAGTTACACATTATACTTTGTTAGAAGTATATAGAAGGAAGAGTAACGGTTTTGTAAATCACTAAATACATTTTAAAAGTACATATTACATCCACCATATTGTAATCTACAATATTGTAAATTTGTCTTTTTTAATAATGAGTTTCAAGAGTTTTGTCACAACAAAACACAAATGAACTTATTTCAGCATTTATATTGATGGATTTAATTAACCCGGGGTGGTCCGAATTATTAAATCCAATAAATAAAGAAATGTTACCGAAGGATGATTCGATAGAAAAAACAATTAATAAATGTCGCGGAGACACTTTTATATTAATATAGTGCTATAAGAAGATTACAAAGGGATTTTAATTTGGATGTGATTGAACATGAAAGAGGTGTCTTGTATGGAAAATTAGATTTGGCCCAGTAATAACTGCACATAGCTAATTTATACAAAGAAAATCTCAACTTCGTAGACTAAACTTGTGGTGGGCCACGAGACTAAGTCGAGGCCCATACGGTGGGCCGTAAAACTAAGTCAAGGCCCATCATTTTGGGCTCAGAGGTGGGCCCTGGGTTTGAGACTCATCTTCGCCTACTCAAGTTATGCACTTCCGGACCTCGGGTCTCTATTATTATTGGGCCATTTCCAATATCGCCATCACATTTTTTTTTATATAGCGATATATTAATATATCTATTTACAACATTGAACTGTAATTAAATTTCTCAAATGTTTTGACTTTAATTTTAATGTAGCAAAAATGTTCTCACATGCTTAACTTTTATGATCTCACGTATGGAGCACATGTAGTACTATATTGCTTCCACACTTACCTTGTTCAGTTCTTGACTTTGCAAACAAGGTACATACCCCCATCAAAGGGGACCATCTAGCTAGCAAGCACATCCCAGTTTTTGTGTAACTTGTACTCAAATACCATACCTCAAAGTATAGTAACAAACTTACATATACCTCATGCTTCAAGCAAAAGCTTACCATCTTCGTACAATTATCTACTCGAACTACAGTTCCTAAAAATAACTCAACTGATTCAATCTAAAAAGAGTTAATAAATTTGTCAAAAGGTGACAACCATAGAGACATCTATCCATAACTTATGCACCACCTAACAAATTTTCATTTCACCTAAAGAATATTAAGAGTCAGCTTAGGTGTTTACTTCAACTAACAATCAAGGGGATAATGATGGGGTAACCCAAGCCAAGATAACAAGGGATCTATACGTATAACCACAAGATCAGATCAAGAGTTCGAATCCTTGTTCCGTTTAATTTGAGCCGGTCAGCCAGGATCGGGCAGCCGGCCCTGAGGGCGGGCGAGATGGGCACCTGCCCTGGGCCCAACATTGGGAGGGACCCCTAGTTTGATTTTTTATTTTTTGAAGAAGTTAAAAAAATGCTTGCATATGCAAAGATTTGAATCTATGACTTCAAAATTATTTATTAATTTTAAATCTACTTAAAAATTTCAACCATTTGATATACTTATCTCATCCGTTAATAGATATATATTAGGGAATGTTGAATTAATTTATAATTACACTTCATATAGGGCCCAAAGTTTGAATGAGGACTATTCTAAGGCAATTCTAAAATGTTTTTTCTTTAATAAAAAGTTATATGTTTACAAAAATTTAAAATTATCATTTAATTATTTTCGATTAACCCATGCAATATTTTAACTTAATATATTAAGGGTCCTTGTTTTTATTTTGTCCTGGATCTATAAAATGAGCTATGAGTAATTTAAGTTGATTTACTTCCTTGTGGTCCTTTACCAGCTAGGGTTATAAGGCGGGGTTTACTCACACTCAAAAGGGTCGTGGGGTTTCTCTAATCGTAGAAAGAAGAGGGATGATGATTAGCTAGCTAAGTAGGTAGAAGTGATGGTGTATATATAAAGGCGAAGTGGAGAATGAGGGAGCTAAGGCGTAGGGGAATGAGCCAAAAGATGATGATGAGTATTACAAGTGTTGGGAGCAGCGGTGGGAGATTGTCAATGGAGGAGAACGAGGAGGAGGAGATCACTAGAATGGCCATAACGTCATTCCAAGCCAGAGAAGAAGAAATTGAGAAGAGGAAAATGGAGGTGAAGATTAAAGTGGAGTCTCAACTCAACCGAGCAGAACAACAAACCAAACACCTCGCACATATTTGGGAAGTATGCACCATACTTATATTATCAATTATTCTCTTCAATTCCTTCATATGCATAACATTTGAGATTTTTCAGTGTAGTACATGTTGTCTATTGTGTTCTTTTGAGTACAAAATCTTGCATCATAACTTCAAGATGAACTAAAATTGCATCGTTGATCCACCCAAAACTATCAAAAGTAGACTGAAAAAAAAAATACATTTTTAATTATTTTAATCTGAAAAAAGAGTTTCTAACTTTTTGTTACTCATGTGTGTTCGAGAAACTTTACTTTGAAAAATATATTTTCGACCATCAGCGATATATGGTGGCAGGAAAATTATGTAATATATATGAAAAAATGGGTTTTCAACCAACTTTTAATTCACTTAGGTGTATTTGAGAAACTTAGGTCAGAAATTGTATTTTTGACCATCAACTATTAGTGGCTGGCTAGACAAAATTGGACTTCAGATTGATTAAAGTATTAGTCTTTTTTAGTTAAGTTGGTTAGATTATTGATTGACTTGGTAACAACATACAAGTTTAACTCTCGAATTATAACTGTAAATTTCATTTCTCACTCAAAACAAAAAACATTAGCCTCTTTCAATTAATTTCATTTATTTATTTATTTATGAATGTTGTATATTATATTGCAATAATAACAATGCATACACTTACCAACTTAAAATATATTATATATGATTAATAAATTGTTGGTTTTAGTGCTACATACAAAAGAAATTGAATATAATGGGTTTGGAAATGGTGCAAAATGTACCTGCAGGAACTAGAGGTGTTAACCGACCCTATGCGGAAGGAAGTTGGCATGGTTAGAAAGAAGATAGATACGGTAAATCGTGAACTCAAATCACTCACTCAAGCCTGCCAAAAGAAGGTAATTAATTACACTCTACTAGCCAAAAGCCTTGTGGTCAAGCGGCATGAAGTGATTTTTCCAAGTGGGAGGTCATGGGTTCGCCCCTCAGTGGGGGGGGGCAATGTTGACTTTGTTGGGCTTCAGTAGGTTGAGAAAATATATGAATGCGCGCGCACATACACACACATATATATGTTGTGTATATAATTTTTATTTTTATTTTTTGCAACGATGAAACCATACAAATTATGGGAAAACCCTACAATTTGTATATTCAGTACATAATATTTAAGACATGAAAATTATTATTATTATTATTATTATTATTATTATTATTATTATTATATGTCTCGTTAATTATCATTAATGTATGATGTTACAAAATTATGCATGTGTCAAATATATATTTGAATTAATTTCAAGAAAACTGGGCAATTAACTCTTTAGTGTGAAATGGGCGCAGGAAAAGGAATACAAAGAAGCATTGGAGGCTTTCCAAGAAAAGAACAATGAAAAAACTCAACTCACCTCCACATTAATAGAGGTGATGATTCTCAAATTAAACCATATATATATATATATATATATAGTCTTTCTTTCAAATGTCAAAATAATATATGATAATTAGTCAATTTAAGAAGTGTCTCTCTTGAATTGGTTAATGACAATCACATCAATATTTGGTAAAATTTTTGTTCTGTCAAATTGTATTCTTTATCCTAAATGTCATTCAAAACATTTATAATATGTGAAAATTTCATAAACTCTTATGATAACAAATATCATATAATTTTCCTAAAAACTCAATGATATATCTACTTAATTGCATTTTTATGCTTATATATAAATCATATTTGTAATGATTCATTATTAACTTTTTTTTTCTTCTATTCAAAATTTGGTTCATAATTTATTGGCTACATTTATCAGATGGTTAATGAAAGCGAAAAATTCAGACTAGGAAAACTGGAAGAGCTGAGCAAGATAGTAGATCCCACTCATCGCTAATACATACATATACGTATGTATTTCAAGACACTTGTATAAAATACTCCTGGCTTGTAATAAACTTTTACTTTGGTCGATTTGGTATTCCATAGCGCCTCGTACTCGAACATGGGCTCGAGGTATCTTTAGTTTTTAAATTTGAGTTTAATTTCATGTGATTGAATTTCAATTCATATCTTGCTACATTTTCTTTTTAAGATTACCTCCTATGTTTATTTTGTAATATTGTAATAACATGACATGATATTATTTTGTTGGTTCTTTTTATATTGAATTACTATATAATTTTTTATAATAATGTTTATTTAATTAACTCGTTTACATATACAAAATTTTATTTTTATTTTCATGCAAATTATAGATGTATATATAATGTGAGTCAAGAGTGAAATGTGAATATTAAAAAGTAAATTTAGAAAATGAAACATCAAAATTTTTCCATGTCACTAGTACAGAAAACACTTTTAACGTCGGTTATTTGAATCCTACAACGTCAATTTTTAACCGACGTTATAAACTAATTATACGACGTCGATTTTATATAACCAACGTCGTATATTATATTATTTATTTATTTATTATAACTTACAACATCGGTTATTAATACATAACCGATATTGTATATAGTTTTTTTTTAATTACATTACACGTCAGTTGTTTACAAAAAACCGACGCGTAATGTTCATTTTAAAAAATAATTAATACAACGTCAGTTATTGACTTAACCGACGTCGTATGTTTTTAATTTTTTAATGAACATAACACGTCGATTTTTGGTAAAAAACCGACGTGTTATGTAATTAAAAAAAATATTTAGTTTATTTATACCCAAAACCTACTCAAATATCATATATATCACAACCACATACAATTTAATATTTATAATCTCACAATTAATACAATGATATCCTTGCATTGCATATCAAATGGAGTTGCACGAAACTTTTTTTCAAATGAAAAATATAAAAAAAAAAGACAAAAAATGAAATAAATAATTAATCTAGATCCCCTTCTGGCTAAAGCAATGGCATGCAAGGAAGCTCCCAATTGGGTTAGTTCGAGAGGTGTGACGGAGGTCTGTGTCCAAACAGATTGTCTCAATTTAGTACAAGCTTTACAAAGTGCTGCGGTAGTTAGGTCTTATTTTGGTTCAATTATTCGTGGTTGTAAGAACGATTAGTAGTCTGTTTTCATCTTGTATTTTTTTGTTTATTCCTAGATCAGTGAACCAAGCCGCTCATGCGTTGGCTAAGGCGTTTGGCTCTTAGAATGGTCAAATGAGTTGGGAGGGTGTCCCCCCTCATTTTCTTCATGATTTGATTTAATATACTAGCTTTGTTGGCTTTCAAAAAAAAATTAATCTAGTAAATGTTGCTCCAAAATGTTTTATGAATATTAACCATGATATGTCTGATTTCAACCTCTAAGCCTATATAAATATTTACATGGATATTCTAAAATATTTTATACATGGAAAGTCATCAACAAAGTCTGTGGGAAAGAAAAGATATGCTTATTTCTTAGTAAAGGATGGTTTCCATGCATATAAAACAGACCAAAAAATTGAATTTAGAATAGAAATCATGGTTCCAAAAATATAAAATGATAATAATGCAAGAATCAATGTAAATGCATTTAACAGCCCAAATGTTTAATCCCTTGAAACCTCATCTTTTTCCAACAGCACTAATCAACATAGTGTAACATTTTCCATCAATAATGGCACTCTTAAGTGGTGCAAGTTAATAAGCCATTTATGACCATTATGTTGTGGTTTGAAACGGAAGTAACATTCCGTTACTTAGCCTATAATGATGACACGTAGGCTATATAAGTACGGTCCTCCACTACTCCTGGAAAAAAAGAGACTACACCATCTAGTTCCACAGGAGACCAAGTGGTAGACAAAACTCTCTAAAGTTCCTTATAATCCTTAAAAAAAATGCTATAGAAATGACAACTATGGCTGGAAGTGCTCGATCCTATTGGCTTCCGCTATTAGGTTAGATCATTACATGTATTATGAATGTATATTTATTTTAACATTTGGTATCAGGGACTATTTAATCTCTTCTGCCTAGTTGATAAAGTTGCATATGATATATATATTTTTGAATTATATATTATGCAATATATGTTTTACTGTACGTTTTTTTCTCGAGAATATGTTTGTAGTATAAATATCTATTGCTATGATGTATCAATGTACACTGAAAAATACTACAATTTGATTGGCAACAATATATGTATGATGAGAACTGAATATTGTATTGATTGAATTGAACAATTACAATGATGAGGAATAGGAGATATATATACAAGGGGAGTCTTAGGTAGAGTAGAATAGTTAGTCCTAACGTGACTCAAACTCAGAGAGTCCTAATACTCCCCCTCAAGCGCAGGGTAAACTACTAACCTGAAGCTTATCCCTAAGAAAAGAAAATCTAGAACTAGGCAAAGCTTTTGTAAAGATATCAGCTAATTGATCTTTTGTGGAAATAAAGTTAACCTGAATATCTCCATTGGCAACCCTATCTCTAACAAAGTAGTAGTCAATCTCCACGTGCTTAGTTCTTGCATGAAAAATTGGATTCACACACATATAAGTAGCACCAAGATTGTCACACCATAATTTGGGGGTAGGGATGCCATCAATTTTGATCTCACGCAGCAAGGACATGATCCATATTACCTCAGCACAAACATCAGCCAAGGCTTTATACTCAGCTTCCGTGGATGATCTTGCAACTGTCTTCTGTTTCTTGCACACCCAAGAGATAAGATTGGTGCCAAGAAACACTGCATACCCACTAGTAGATTTACGGTCCTCAGGACAACCAGCCCAGTCAGAATCAGAGAAAGCATGAAGCTCTCTAGAATTTGACTGAGTTATACGCAAGCCGAATGAGAGGGTGCCTTTGACATACCTGAGCACTTGTTTTAGCTGCTCCCAGTGAGACAATGTTGGAGCATGCATATGTTGACACAATTGATTGACCGCAAAGGATAAGTCTGGCCGTGTAATTGTGAGATACTGGAGAGCACCAGTCAAACTCCTGTATTTCGTTGGATCTTCATATGAATCTGAATTAAGCAATGGAGTTTTCGATGCAGAAATAGAAGTTGCGAGAGGTTTACAATCAGTCATTCCAGCCCGTTTCAAGATGTCTGACATGTACCGCTGCTGAGAAAGAATAACACCATTGCTAGTTTTGACTAGCTCAATTCCAAGAAAGAAACCAGGTTCACCAAGATCTCTAATTTTGAAAGCAGTAGACAGTTTAGAGAGTAAATCAGACACTAGTAGCTCATCAGTCCCCATTACCAAAATGTCATCAACATATACTAAAAGATACACTCATGCAGAACCACGAGAGTAATAGAATAATGACACATCAGTCTTTGAAGCTATAAACCCAATAGAGAGTAAAAAAGTATGCAGGCGATTAAACCAAGCTCGTGGAGCTTGCTTTAAGCCATATAAGGAACGCTTCAACAGACAAACGTGATCAGGAAATTGAGCATCAGCATACCCGGGTGGTTGACGCATATAAACAGTCTCAGCCAAATCACCATTCAAAAATGCATTGTGTACGTCAAGCTGCCTAACCACCCAACCTGAGGAAATAGCCAAACTCAAAAGCAATCTGACTGTAGTGGGTTTCACAACCGGACTAAAGGTGTCAAAAAAGTCCTGACCAGGAACTTGATTAAACCCTTTCGCCACAAGTCTCGCCTTATGCCTCTCTATTGAACCATCAGCTTTACGTTTAGTACGAAAAACCCACTTACACCCAATCACATTCATACCTGGGCGAGGAGGAACTAGAACCCAAGTCTGATTGTGCAAAAGCGCATTGAACTCCAGATCCATTGCCTCTCGCCATTCAGAAAATTTAACTGCCTGAGTGTAGCAAGTGGGCTCGGTAGGACAGGCCTGAGCAGAGAGAGCCAAAAGTGGAGCCACAGACCGACTCCTCGTAGCCATTGCATGGGAGCGAACAGTCGGACGTGTGGACTTGCCACGGGGTCGTCCTCTTTGACGAGTAGGAGCAGCAGTGGTGGTGACAGGAGAATCAGCCTGAGCAGAATCAGCAAGAGAAGATGGCAATACCTGTAAAACCGATTCAGCCCACGGCTTCTGCACAGAGAGAGGAGATGGCACAGCAACCCTACTAACAAAGGGAAACACATTCTCGTCAAAGTGTACATGTCTGCAGATATAAATCTTATTAGTCGTTAAGTCCATGCATCTGTACCCCCTAAAAGACTCAGGATAACCTAAGAAGACACAAGGAGATGACCGATATGACATTTTGTGACGATTATAAGGACGCAAGTGAGGATAACAAAGACAACCAAACACACGAAGAAAAGAGTATGAGGGAGAAGATTTATGCAACAATAAATTAGGACTGGAATTCTACAAAACACTAGATGACATTCTATTAATCAAGTAAACAGCAGTTTCAAAAGCAAAGTCCCAAAAACGAGATGGAACAGACGCACGAGCCGTAAGAGTAAGACCAGTTTCGACAATATGCCTGTGCTTCCTCTCAACACGACCATTCTGTTCATGAGTGTAGGCACAGGATTGTCTATGATTAATCCCTAACTGAAGAAGAACAGTATGTAACTTTTTGTATTCAGCTCCTAAGTCAGACTGAATAGCCTTAATTTTGCCATTAAATGACCGTTCAACTAAGGCATGAAACTTGTCAAAAATGGCATACAAGTCAGACTTCAATTTCATAGGATAATACCACGTGTAACGAGAATGGTCATCAACAAAAAGAACAAAATAACGATAACCAGAAGAAGACAAAACAGGAGCTGGTCCCCAAATATCAGTATAAATCAAATCAAGAATATTCGAACTAACAGAGTCTACACGTGGCAAATGGAAACGAGCAGACTTGCCCAATTGACACGCAGAACACAAAGAAGAAGTACAACGATTATTGCGACTAGAACCACTAACAGAACAAAAATGAAGAATACGATCTAAGACTCGTTGATGAGGATGTCCCAAACGATCATGCCATACGGAAGAGGAAGCACAGGACGAGATAAACGCACGGGGACTGTTGGAAGAGGAAGCACAGGACGAGATAAACGCACGGGGACTGTTTTTCGAGGAAGCACAGGACGAGATAAACGCACGGGGACTGTTTTTCGGAATGGGCAAGGACGAGATAAACGCACGGGGACTGTTTTTCGGAATGGGCAGCGACGAGATAAACGCACGGGGACTGTTTTTCGGAATGGGCAGCGGGTAGAGACCACCGCAACTATTGCCGCGAAGAAGAATTGCCTTGGTTGCTATATCCTTCACAACAAAAAAGGATGGATGAAACTCAAAAAAGACTTTATTATCTTTTGCAAAGCGTTGCACAGATAAAAGAGAGGAAGACAAAACAGGAACATGTAAAATATCAGACATCCTAAATACTTTAGACGGGGTAGAAAAAGAAGCATGACCAGTATGACTAATAAGCAAACCTGTACCATCACCAACTCGAAGAGCATCACCACCAGTGTACTCTTCAGATGTAGAGAGCGTAGCAATATCAGGGGTCGCGTGATTTGTCGCCCCAGTGTCTAGAATCCAAAGATGCGAGTCAGACACAAGATTCGGCGCATCCTCAGCATATGTTAAATGAGCTTGGAGTCCACGGCCAATTACAGAAAAACAGGCTGGTGCAAGATGGCCATAATTGCCACATAATTGGCATTGAGGCTGGCAATTACCACCACATCGCCCACGTGACCTGCCACCACCATACGAGCCACGTCCACGCTGCACACCACCGCCCTGCTGCTGCTGGTCGGCGAAAGCAGCACCACCACGCGACGGAGTCCCACCGCGACAATTCGATCCGCCTCGCCAAAACCGCGACCGACCTCCACTACCACGCTGGCCAACAAAAGCTGCAGCTGCAGGGGCTGGAACACCGCCATAGCTATCACCGGTAGCGAACTCATGCTAGCCAAGGAGATCGGCGAGTTCGGGAAGACGCACCAGCTGACCTCGATCATTCAAAGAGGCTACGACAAAGTGATATTCTGGACGTAAACCCCAATATACATATTTTGATCCTCTAAAGGAACCGCACGGCCAGCAAGAGCTAGATCTTCCACCATAACTTGCCCACGAGCAATGTAGTCGACGACGGAGGCATCACCTTGGCGTATTGTTTGCAGCTGTCCAAGAATATGCATAATCCGAGCTTGACTGGAAGAGGCGAGTGCCTGCTCAAGCGCCAACCAGAGATCACGCGACGTAGTGCAACCAATTGCGAGGTACATGACTTCCGACGAAAGTGAAGAGATTAACATGCTAAGGACCGCCTGATCTTGGCGCACCCATGGAGCATGCAGCGGGTTGGGTAGAGCAGCAACAGCGGAGGAGCCTTCAGAAACGGGAAGAAAACGATTAGGGCAAGAGTTCGTGCCATCAACGAAACCCATGAGGTCGTGCCCACGAAGAAACGGAATAACCTGCGTCCTCCAAAACAAGAAATTCTTGTTCGTTAGCTTAATGCTAACATAGTGATGCGCAGCAGACAGAGAAGCGGCTGCTGAAGAAACCGCAGAAGAAATAGCTGCATCAGAAACGGTCCGTTCGGAAGAATTAACAGAGCCGTCAGCCATTGGAAAATAAACCTAGGCTAGCTGATACCAGATGAGAACTGAATATTGTATTGATTCAATTGAACAATTACAATGATGAGGAATAGGAGATATATATACAAGGGGAGTCTCAGGTAGAGTAGAATAGCTAGTCCTAACGTGACTCAAACTTAGAGAGTCCTAATATGTATAACATATTGATGAACATTATTTATTTTATTATTTTAATAAACTTTGTTAGAATTAATAAGATAATATTTAGTTAGTTGTGTATTTTCTCCTATTATTAATAAGTGTTGGTGTTATACTGAGTTTGGGATTTATTATTATTATTATTATTATTATTATTATTATTATTATTATTATTATTATTATTATTATTCTAGTCAATCGCAATAATCGAACGAAAAAGAGGATCGCAATTCGCAAAGCCACTTCTTCCGCCATGACAGCGACTTGCAGAGCCTTAATCGGCCATGGACGAGCGCAAATTTGGGGAAAATTGTTGCTCCGAGCTATATAAATAGGAGCCTGATCGTGGATGGAAGGGGGGAAGCCAGCCGGCTTTGCTCTTGGCGATTCGGTGTCCTGCGACTAAGATTTCTGATCGGGGGTAATTTTCCAGTGGGCGGCAGCTTCTTGGATTTCCTGGCCAGCGAAGACATTTAGGTTCAACGGCAGCAGCATAATTTATCCTCGGCTTGGATTAATTTGTTTTGTTGGAGCGGTGCGAAATATTTATGAGCAAACTTGATTTCAATTTGGCGTAAGCATACTTGGCATTCTTCAATTTCAATTCGCAAATTGTAGTTCGTACTTCAATTCGTAGTTAGGTTTGGCCATACCAATTTGTTTAGCAATTCTTAATATATTCTCCTACGTTGCGGCACAATCAATTAAGGAATATCAGTTTAGGATGAAACTCTGTGAATGCATTGTTGCAAACTTATTTATGCGTAGCTAATTTATTCCCTTCTAGGAACATGAACAGTATACTATGAAAGTTTTGCAGTAGTTTAGGTTTTTAATGTTGCCAATTCAATTATGTTTTTGTTCTTATGCTTTATATGGGATTAATTGTGTTGAATTTGGCCAATTCTGACATTGATTAGTCTGTTTGAGAGAATTAACCGAGTACAAATCATGCCGGTTAATTCTAGGCTCTAAAAGATAAAAGGATAAATAATCTGACTGTCTTGTTGGTTTGTTTATTTGGTTCTTAAACTCGGGTATTCCGTAAGTTCTTTTAGGCATAATGGGCTTTAATGGTTTGAATAAATGTTTTATGCATATGAACGGTAAAAGCACGTAACTAGCTCTGGACGCCATACGGAGTAGTTATATTCGTGAAAGAACGAACCCTAAATTGATTGACAAATATTAGACTTATCGTGCAGAATTAGTAATCGTTATTGATTCATGTTCTTAGGTTTCTCCAGTTTGATTGTTTATTTGATATTCTGATTACAGTAATTTCTCTGTTCGCTTTCCTGAGTTTTTATTCAATTGCCTTGCATTTAAATTGATCTTTATTGTTGGTATTTATTTCTAGTACTTTAAATTGTTAATTCACTTAGTTTACTTTTGAGTTTATTAAATTGCATCGTTACAATTTCCTGTGGGATCGACCCTTGCTAAAAGCACACTATCACTACAATTGGTTCGTGCACATCACATATATACTTCTGTACCATAAATATATCATACGAGATATATCTATTTGGCTATGCTATAATTAAATATCTTGTTTCGAAAGAATTTTGTTTTGGTATGCTGAAAATTATTTTCTACATTAAGAACGTTTCGAATTTTGTTTGGAAATTACCTACTTCCTGAGTTCACGGGAAAATCACCGGATTTGTGTTCGTCGGTGTTATGCTGTTGACGGCGACCAGGATTCATCCGGAGCAGAATCGTTGGAAGAGTACACCCTCTAGTAGCAGAGTTATTGCTTGCAAGGTTTAATTTTCAGCCTTTGAGATTTCTTCCACATGCCTCTACTCTTCGTGTTGAGGAAATTCCCTCCAATAACGAGGAAGCTACAGCTAGTGTTCCCGAATCATCCCAAGCAATAGTGATATCATCTGATGATATAACTCGTCAAGTTAATGCTGATGCTGCATTGGCTCAGCAATTAGCTCACGAGGAATTGACTGAAAATGTTGATGATCAAGCTGAAGAACTCTCAGACATGCCTTCACACGAAGAGTTTCTCCGTCGGGAACTCACCAGAGTCCTCAATTGGCAGGAATGGCGCATGTCTAGCCTGCGAGTGATTGGTGAGACGATCAACGAAATGGCCGAGGAAGAAGAATGGACATTAGATTGGATGGGGACGAGATCTATTTTCAAGGCCACCCGACCAAAAGAGATTGATAGAGTTTTTGCTGAAAAACTAAAAGGACGAACAGTCCGATTTAGAAAGACTGTTGATCTAAACATTGGCTATCGAACCCCTCGAGAACGCCAAATGATTGAAGATATGCAAATTGCCAAGATTCACAATATTTCAAGGGCTCAATCTGAGATAAGAGATCAGCGTCCAGGAGTTGGACCGAGTCATCAGCCCGAAGAGTCACGAGTCACTGATTAATTCTTAATTTTCACCCCTGCTTGTTTTTCTTCACTCAGTAATGTAAACAATTTTATATTACTTAATATAATTAACACAATCTAACATAGTGACATAACTTTGATAGCTTGAGTCTGCCAAACAAGCATGCATTATAGTACAAATTCAAGGGTCATGCGCCGTCAAGGCGATGGCACATGGCTGCCAATTTTTATGGCCCATTTAAAAAAAATTATGTGTAATATATTATTTTTATATTTGATAATTATTTTTTTAGATCTCATAGATTGGTATTAATTGTAATTGAAAATAAAATTTTGAAAGGACTTGGTGAATAATTTTGAATTTAAATATGCACAAAAATGTCACTTTTAAATTAAATATACACAATTATAATTTGATAATAATTATACAATAATAATATCATTATTATAATACTACTATAATAATCTTATTATTATAATGAACTGTCGAGGACGAATCTCACTTGGAACTTGGTTACAAGTGTAGGGATGACTCAACCCTTCGAGGAAAGGAGGATGACGAGGACAACAATGATGACCCTTCAGGAAATTACATCCCTCCCCCCACGGATGCAACAAGAAATGATAACTCTGGTAACTCTTCGAACTCCTCAAGCTCACACAACTCAGATGACAAACATGATGGTAGAGAAGCAAGTACGCATCAGCCTCATGATGACAAGGAAGATAGCCCGAGGACTGGACACACTGAGATTGTGAATCAGGATGAGACTCAAAGAGATGAGGATCAAAACACAAGTGCCATTGACGCCGAATCCTTGGAAAATACTATCATGCTAAGTCAGAGTTCGGCCCGAGACGAAGAAATGGAAGCGTCTCGTGGTGCGAATCATGACGAATTAACACTTCTGGTTGATGAAAATATGATTACCTCCTCCTTGAATCTAGTTGATGTTGAAGTGAAGATGCATCCTGACTACACTCAAGACGAAAACCTGGAAGCGTCTTGCAGTGCTAGTCACAAGGATTCGCCTTCACAAAGGGAGATAAGCGAAGACAACCCAGTTGATATTGCTGCTCATCATGATCTGGCCTTGGTGCAAAGTGAAAATCTGGAAGCACCTCCCAGTGACAGTTATGTTGATCCGGCCGAAGCCTCAAGCAGATCAACTGAGGTAATTGTTGATACTGTTTCTGTTTTTTCTTCTTTGATGACTGCTATACAGGGCATAGCGAAGACTCGGGCCACTCAATTAAAATCTATCAATGAGTCTATTGCTAAGATAAAAAAAGGATTTAAAGAAGCAGAAGAAAAAGGCATCTAAGTCCTCTGATAATGCAAGGTTCACTGCTCTTGAGCAGAAGATTGACAAAGCCTTCTCCGAGAACTTGATCTCACTTGGATTTTTGAAAGAGTCATTGGCCGAAATCAAGAAAGTTCAACATGATTTGGTCACGAAGCATGCGTTCATCAAGGAACAACTTGACCTCTCCTACATGAAGCTAGAATATGTTACTGGCAATCAGAATCAGATGGGTACTTATCTATCTAAATATGAATGGACTCTTAAGGAACTTCAAGTGTGCGTCAATCGTCTGAGTGACAAGATCGATTGTTTGATCGAGGTGAATGATGCCAACAAGGGGGAAAAGAGCACTTGTAAAGAGATTGTGATTCGAAGCCGAAGCATTGGTAAAAACGATGGTCGTGGACCAGGGAGTGGTGAGCAAACTAGAGAGGAATTCCTAGCCCTTAAGCCTGCCCCATCTCCCTCACCATCACCAAAGCGAACACAAGAAAAATCCTCCGATGGTCCTAGTGCCAAAAAGGCAAAGGGACATACTACACGGGCACGTGACGGACGAATACTCAAGTATGTCCCATATGAGGAAGGAAGTGGAAAATGGTACCAAGACTGCAACATTCCACCCTTCTGGAAAGAAAAATAGGCAAAGGACAAAGTCGAATACATAAAGAATCAAAATGAACAAATCTTTGAGAAAAGGAAGAAAGATGAAGAGATCTTCCTGAAGCAACAAGAAGGAAAAAAGGTTTTTGAAAAATTCATGCAAGAGCTCGAAAATGCAAACAACATACAGATCACTGCCGAAGATGATTTCAAGATCATGTCTGCAACTGGACAAAGATTCCTGGATGGAATGACTGCACCTGAATTGATCAAATGGTGGAAATGGCGAATCATCTTGGAAAACAATCTTGGCGAAGCAACTCAAAACTACCTCATGCTTAAAATCAACAAGAATTATACGTACAAGATTAAAGTGGATGTGCTTAAAGCTAGAAGAGAGATCAATGCCATGCTTGATCAGCAAATACGAGGAGAAAATATGATTTTCATTCCTCCTTTATTTTCATTGCTATATTTTTGTAATGTTTGCAATATTTTGATTAAATAAAACACGAGTTTTTGGGGCTCATGCATGTGTGTGTTTTGTCTAGTATTCCTACTCCTCGTTTATGAATTGTTAAACTTCACTATTCGGCTATGTTAATAAAAATCCTTTCATGGATGCAAGTAGCCAAATGGTGCGAGTATAGGTGTTGGCATCATCAAAAAGGGGAAAATTGTTAGAAACCCTGAACCATTGATTTTGATGATACCAAAGACCCGAGGAGACCCCCCAATCCTTACTTTGTCTTTTTGTTTATTAGAAGGACGAATCCTTGTCTAGAAACTATTGCTAGACGAGTCCTTACATTTCAAGAGTAACTCCATGTCATTCCAAACAAGACTTTGAGTGAAAGACCTCAAGCCGAAGACTTGAAGATTTGAAGATTGAAGACACGAAGATCGAAGATTGTGGAAGTTTCAGGTCGAAGAATGGAAGGGCCAAACTCTTGAAGACCGAACAATCAAAGTTGATTGATTCGAGGAGATGATAGGAGAATGATAAAGTCAATCATTCTCACGAGTACCCAAGGCACTAGGCATTCTCTAAGATTTGTTTTATCCATAGCCTTGAGGTTGGGTATAACCTGAATGTCATAAGGATCCTAGGTGATGATCCCAAGAAGCATTAAATGATTGTCTATTTATGTGAGACAAAAGGCAAATTGTCCTTGCATAAAAGTGGACAAACGGCTAGAAAGTACTGACATTCTCAAAATGTCAAACATTACTCATTGGATATTACACACTGGTTAATAGGTATTTGAATTTCAGATTCCCTCTAACGGGTCTGAATATTCACGCCTATAAATACCCTTGATCTTTTTCATTTGGACAAGGTTGGAAAAGCAAAGAGGCATTAGCTAGCAAAAATTCTCAGTGTGCAAAATATTCAAAAGCTCATAATCACGATCCAGTTTACGAAAGAGATCTTGTGAAGTTAAAGTATTGAATCAAGAAGCTCAAACACAAGACTCTCACGTTGGAAAATTATTCTCAACCATTCCAACCAATCTCTACTTGGAGAAGTAGAAAGAGGCGGAGTAGACCTTGAAGAAGTTGAAAAACCTAAAGAGACGTGACTGTCGGGCTTGGTGATCAAAGGAGCACGTTGTAGAGGAAACATTGTACTATTAAGGAGACAATAGTGCAATCCTTCACGAGTTGTGAAGAAGAGTGGAGTAGGCTTCGTTAACAGCCGAACCACTATAAAAACTCCTCTCTCTCTCTCTCTCTCTCTCTTTTATTTTACGTAATGCATTGCATGCCACACTCAAACCTAATTTTCATAAGATAAATACTTGTGCAAAGTGATCTTAAAATCTGTTATAACTTTTCCTATCCGTTGCGTTTATCTTTGATCAAGTTCAACCTCTCCAAGGGTTTGTTCTTGTAAAAAGGTTTTAAAATTCCAAGTGAGTCTATTCAACCCCCCTTCTAGATTCACTTCTTATCAACCGGGACCAACACAAGTCAAACATTGATTATTAAACAATTTTCCAGACACCCCTTATATTTGCATAATTGCATCCATCCAAAGTTTTTATATCTCATACTTCCATAGTTTTGCATTTTTAATATCTTGAGTTATATTTATTTAATTACTAATAATAATAAAAATAAAGGAGAAAAAATTGCAAGTTTTTTTCTTTTTCACTTTTGATGTACATTGTAATGATTAGCAACTTTTAAAAAAAATTATAATTATAAAATGTCATAGTAGAATACATTATAGAAATTAAATAAAATTAGTTAACTAAACTAGTATTTTCACCCGTGCGATGCACGAAATGGATTTGTTATAATATATTAAGAATATTTGGATCGATATAATTATATAAATTATAACATCAAATATTATATAATGCAATTGAAGATATGTTTTGGATCGATTATGTTTTCTGATGTTATCCTTGTTTGAATTTTAGCAAATAATTGCTTAATTAGTAGCTAATGTGTAGATGTACGCATGCGGTGCTGGAACTTTAGAGATTTTATATATCATTGTTTAGGATTTTTATAAATTGGGCAAATATGCTCATTCTCTAGTAACTCAGTTATAGGAATCAATTGTCATTCTAACTCATATGTATGGAAGATATATTTTTGTGTAGATATATAACAATTTTTCCATCTTTGAAAAACACATAATATCACTGGTTGTATTTACACATTATTGAAAACCTCTTTGTAGACAACATTGGTAGTAGCAACACAATCTTTTCCATCATTGTCTAGAACTAATTAACACTTTCAGGCTATCAGGATGAGTGACTCGGGAGAAAGGCATGTACAATTGACCATGATTAAAAATTGGTTTTTTCAGCAATAACCCAACATGAGTTAGTGTTCGGCCCTGGTTTTTGTTGATAGTCATGGCATATGCAAGCATCAATGGGAATTATTACTTGAAGGGCAATCTCGTATTAGAAAGAGTGAGAGACATTCGAGGGATAAGAACTTGGGTTCTTTCATGTGTCCCATTAACTATTCTTGCTTCAACAATGTGATCTGTCAATCTTGTGTTGATGAGTCGCGTACTGTTATAAAGACCAAGAGAATAGTCTATCTTCTGCAATAACATAACAGGTGCACTGACCTTTAATTAATGTCAATGATTAAGAAAATCATACAATCTCAAACTATTTAAGAATTTAAGAGTGTGTACTTCTAATAAATTTTCACCGTCTGGTTATGCCTTACAGAAAGAGTTACAACTTAAATATGTTCGTCCTTTTGCAATATTAATGTCGCACATGTACTGATTAATTTGATCAACGATATCTAAAGTCGGCGAGCGGATCACTGACTTTCCAGCTGCGACACATCAAGCGTGTCATACCTTGAGCTTGAAATTTTAAAAAATCACTTTTAATGTAATCAAAGCATTGAGTCATAATAATATTGACACTGAAATTTTAATTTTATAATCTACATGTATATATATTCTGTGGTTTTTACAATAAAATTAGTTTTGATAGTCAAACTGTAAAACATATTGATTTTACCAATCACTAAATTTCAAAATGTTTCAGATTACCAGATATATATAAGTAAAACTCACATCTAAAGCCTAATGTTTTTTGTCAATATTTCATACATAGAGGTTCTCTCTCGCGCGCAGGAGGGGTGCAAATCAAATCCAAAATGAACTTGAAAAGGCTTGACTCGTGTGCGCCGACACCTGCAGGCACGAATGTCGTTCAGAAAATTGGTTGGCCTTGCGGGTTGAGTTATGCCGCTTGTTAGGAATAGTATTACCATATTTTACAATATTACACAAACCTTAATAGTATAGGAGTATTTTTTGCGGGAAGTTAAAGTTGAGGATATTGATTTTATTAATAGTATAGATTGCATTGCAAGGAAATATATGTATTGTATTATTACTATTAGTAATTTTAATCTAGAATTGTATTACAAATAGGAACGTAGGTAAGAATATATTTCATTAGGAATTGTATTACCACATTTTAATGTACAATTGTGTTACGAATAGGAATTGTATTACTATATTTTACAATATTACGTAAACCTTAATTGTATAGGAGTGTTTTGGGAGGGAAGTTAAAGTTGAAGATATTGTTTTTATTAATAGTATAGATTGCATTGCAGGGAAATATATGTAATGTATTATTACTATTAGTAATTTTAATCTAGAATTGTATTACGAATAGGAACATAGGGAAGAATATATTTTATTAATTGTATTACCACATTTTAATGTTCAATTGTATTACAAATAGGAATTGTATTACTATATTTTACAATATTACACAAACCTTAATAATAGTATAGGAGTGTTTTGGACGGGAAGTTAAAGTTGAAGATATTGTTTTTATTAATAGTATAGATTGCATTGCAGAGAAATATATGTACTGTATTATTACGATACGATTAGTAATTTTAATCTTGAATTGTATTACGAATAGGAACGTAGGGAAGAATATATTTTATTAGGAATTGTATTACCATATTTCAATGTACAATTGTATTACGAATAGGAATTGTATTACCATATTTTACAATATTATGCAATTCTTAATAGTATAGAAGTATTTTGGGCGGGAAGTTAAATTTGAGGATATTGTTTTTATTAATAGTATAGATTGCATTGCAGGGAAATTTATGCACTGTATTATTACGATTAGTAATTTTAATCTAGAATTGTATTACAAATAGGAACATAGGGAAGAATATATTTTATTAGAAATTGTATTACCACATTTTAATGTACAATTGTATTACGAAAAGAAATTGTATTATCATATTTTACAATATTACGCAATCTTTAATAATATAGGAGTGTTTTGGGCGAGAAGTTAAAGTTGAGGATATTGTTTTTATTAATAGTGTAGATTTATAAGCTCTTTCAAGAAAGTATCTAAAACTTCTTGTCAAATTAGATTGTAGAATTTAGTTGTAGTAAATCATAAATATAAAATTAAGGGTGTGTTTAGAAACCTAGAAAATTATTTTTAGATATTATTATTGTTATTTTCTCTTAAAAAAAAGATATTATTTTTTTTTTTTGGTTTCTAGTGTTTAAAAGGAAAGGAAAATGAAGGTTAACAAAAATTGATTTCCAGTCAAAAGGAAAACAAATCCGTCTTTTTGGAAAATGACTTCCCTTTGTTGAGAGGAAGTCATTTTCAAGGATTCCATTTCCTCTCTTGCGCTCCTTCTTCATATATCCATAGCTTGACTCCTTCATCTTCTTCCTATCAAAGAGAAATTGCAATTTTTTTACCTTCTTGCCTATAATAAAAAATTGGTTTTCAGTTACCAGTGTCAGAACCGAAGCCAGAAATCAGAGCTAGAACTCCAGTTTCTGACAGAAGCCAAATACACAAATATTATTTTTTAAAATGTAACTAAACACTAAGGGCATGTTTGGTTGGCAAGAAAAGTTTTTCCATTGGAAGTGTTTTCTTCAAAATCATGGAATTTAGTCTTTTCCCATGTTGGTTGGTTGGAACTTAAATTCCAAAGGAAGTTGAGTTCTTCATTCTACAGGAAAACAAATTCTGAGGTATGAGCTAGGATTTTTTTTTTCCGTTGCTCATGGGAAGAAAAAGTCTGATTTTAAGACCAATTTACCCTTGTACTTCCTTTTTAATTACATACATATAAATAGCTAATCTAGGGTTATTTCTCCCTGACTTCTTCCCGTTACCTCATTCCTCTCTTCTCGCCTTTTTCTTTTTTCTTCTTTCTTCTTTCCATAGGCGATTTCTTCGGTCTTCTTCCCATCGGCGGCGCTTTCTTCGTTCTTCTTCCCAGACCGTAGCAACAATCTCGCAACTCACCTTCGGTAAGTGATTTCTTCTAACATCTTCGTTTGTTTAATTTCACTCTGTATTTTGTGGCCGGATAGATTAAAGATTGCTTGTTTATTTAAATCCTTAGAAGAACAGAATCTGTGTTCCTTGTTTGATTGCTTAAAGATTACATTGAACAATGGCTTATCTAGGGCATATGAATTTTATACATTTTTAGGGATTGTTTGTGCAGTGGATTAGTATAATTTTTAAATTAAAAAATTAAAAACTTATCTTTATTCAAAGAAAATTTTATATATATATATATATATATATATATATATATATATATATATATAAANTATATATATATATATATATATATATATATATATATATATATATATATATATAAATTATTATTCGGGGACGGGGCATATTGCCATCCCTACATGTGGTGTAGTATTTCAATTACACATCAACTAATAAATATTCATTGTTTACATCCTAAATAATATATTTCATTCATTGATGAATGGTAGTGCCTATAAAACTTGAGTGTTTACGGTATATATTGTACTTTGTGTATGTACGGTATATTTTATATTAGTTTTGTTTCCTTCCTGTATGTATTGCTTGCTCCATATTATTTTATTTGTCATAATTATGCCTCACTATTAATGCAGTCATGGCTCGTTTGGGTATAAGTAGAACTGTTGAAAGAAGAAAAAGGATTGTGGCTGCTTTGACTGTTTTTTTAGAGATGTATACTGCTGTTAGTATCTTAGTACTTTTAATGGCATCAGCAACATCTCTCAATAGTTATAGGCCAAGCATTAGGAACTATTGTCTTGATAGTTATTACAAAAGAGAGTACATTCAACGGATTTTGAATAATAACGAGTCATGCATTTCACTACTTAGGATGAATTTGCAAGCTTTTTCCAAACTATGTGAAATGCTAGAGAGTTTAGGAGGATTAAAACCAACAAGGAACATGGCTATTGAGGAACAAGTAGCAATCTTCTTACATATTCTTGCCCATCATGTTAAAAATCGAGTCATTCAATACAATTTTAGAAGGTCAGGTGAGAGTATCAGTCGGACGTTTCATAAAGTCTTGAATGCCATAATGCATTTGCAAGGTCATTTGTTTAAAACACCCGAACCCGTTCCAGCAAATTGTACTGACAGTCGATGGAAGTGGTTTAAGGTACATTATCATATTGAATATTTTGAAGTATCATATATATATATATATATATATATATATATATATATATATATATATATATATATATATATATATATATATATATATATATATATATNATATATATATATATATATATATATATATATTAGGAGTTTTGTTTTTAATTAAGGTTCATATTTCGTGTAGAATTGTTTAGGTGCTTTAGATGGAACATTTATCAAGGTTAATGTGCCAAGTTCTGATAAGCCTAGATAGCGAACTCGTAAGGGAGACATTGCAACAAATGTTTTAGGTGTGTGCACTCCTGATATGCAATTTGTTTATGTTCTAAGTGGTTGGGAAGGATCATTGGAAGTGCCACATGGTAAGCTTTGTATAGGTTTAAGTTTATTATTAAATAGATATTGTCAACTAATTATGTCACTTATGTAGTATATACTTTTTATATAGGTTGCTATTACCTAGTTGATGCTGGTTATACAAATTGTGAGGGATTTCTAGCACCTTTTAGGGGACAAAGGTATCATTTGAATGAATGGCGTTAAGGTTATCAACCTACAAGCCCGCAAGAATTTTTTAATATGAAACATGCTACTGCCCGTAATGTGATTGAGAGGTGTTTTGGGTTATTAAAAATTAGATGGGGTATTCTTAGGAGCCCATCTTATTACCCTATAAAGACACACAATCGCATTATTATAGCATGTTGTTTGCTCCACAATTTTATAAGACAAGTGATGGAAGTTGATACTATGGAAAGTGAACTTGATGCGTTTGATCATGTTGAAGGTGAAACAAATTCAATAAATACGGTTGATCCATCCGATGCTTGGACCAATTGGAGAATGGAATTAGCAAACCAAATGTTCAACCAATGGAATAGTTAGGAATCTGATTTCTTGTGTTCTTTTATGAGCTTATTTTTCCTATTTTATTTGATGTAAAACTCTATGACAATTGCTTATGTTTAAGTTGTTAAGTTTGTTTTCCCTATTTTATTTGATGTAAAACTCTATGGCATTTGCTTATGTTTAAGTTGGCATTCTTGTTTAAATTCATGACATTTATGTTAACTTTCAAGTTTAGCACATAATTATGGCAACTGCTGACACGGGAAGCTCAAAAGTAAAGAATAGGAGGTGGACTCATGAAGAAGATGCTATGTTGGTTTCTTGCATGGTTGATTTGCATAATATGGGAACAAAAAAGTCTGATACTGGATTTAAAGCTGGCTATATGGGAACAAAAAAGTCTGATACTGGATTTAAAGCTGGCTATTTGAGTGAGTTAGAGAAAATGCTTACAACTAAATTTGGCTATTTGAGTGAGTTAGAGAAAATGCTTGCAACTAAATTGCCTAACTCAAATATAAAAGGTAAACCACACATTGAGTCCAGAATAAAAACATTGAAGAAAGAATGAAGCATTGTCCATGATTTGTTCACAAATAATAACAGTGGATTTGGATGGGATGATGGAAGGAAGATGGTTACTGCTGAAGATGATGTTTGGGATGCTTATTTAAGTGTATGTCCAAATTTGCTATATTCTTTATTTTTTTTCCACTTTATACTTTCAATTAACTGCTTGTTATTATATTCTTTTATTTTGTTTTGTAGAGTCATAAAGAAGCTGCCCAATATAGAAGGAAAAGCTTTCCTTTTTATAATGAATTTACTGATATTTATGGAAAAGATTGTGCTATTTGAAAAGATTCACAAATAGGTGCAGATATAGTTTATGAAATGTCTAATGCTGAATCTGTTGAAGGCATTGGTGGAACAATGGAAAGTAGTCAAGATGATAATCCAGTTGATTTGCAAGACAATGATTTCTCCTTTATCCCTACTCAAACATCTTCTGCTAGAGAGATGGGTTCAACAAAGAGGAAGAGGAAAAGCATGGACACATGTGAACCTATTACTGCAGATTCTTTGCTTGGTGCTGCCATGATGTTGGGTGAGAAGTTGGAATCGGTAGGAGAAAAAATAAGTAAAAGTCTTGGGACTGAATTGACTCTTCAACAAAAAATTGAGCAATTAGACGGTAAGTTAAGTGAGATTGAGGGGCTGGCATATGATGACAAGTTTATGGCTTTGATCAAAGCTTCCAGAATATCCAAATCAAATGCTTGTATTTGTTAGTCTTACACCGGACCAAAGGCTTGAATGGGTGAAAAGGTTCCTTGCTACATATTGAGCATGTTTGTGGGTAGAATGAAATGCAGTGCTGTTTTTGCTATCAAGTTAGAAAGTATCCTATTATAAGTATGAAGTTGGCTATGTAAAAATATGATGCTAGCTTGTTTTTTGGAAAACTAAAAAGGATGAACTTGTTAACTTGAATATCATGTGTATTTTGTAATATTGTAAAACTTGTTTGGTGTAATATTATGGTGCTTGTAGTTTGCATCTTATATTTTGTAGCATTAGTATCATCTGTATCTTTGCAATCAAAATTTCATTTTTCATTGAAGAACTGGCTATGTGTGTCTTAGTTTGTTTTAATTTTAGAAGATGAAATATCATGCAGTGATGTTGTCTTTATCAAGTCTAGTGTTTTTTATTGGGTAATGACAAAAGTTGACAACCATATTTTTTGTCTCTGTTTTACCCTCTCTTTTTTTTCTTTCTTTTTTCTTACTCTTCTTTTAATATTATTACTTTTATTATTATTATTATTATTATTATTATTATTATTATTAACAATGATGATAATAATAATAATAATAATAATAATAATATAATAGGGGTTGTGGATGATGATGGCGGTATATATGTCTTTATACTCATTATTCCCATACTCTTTTACCTCCAACCAAACAACAGAATTTATCTTCCCAGCAACTTCTTTTCCACCAACAAAACAACAGAATTTATCTTTCTGGTAACTATTTTTCCACGGAATTCCACTTCCACTTCCCTTCAAATATTTTCCGCGAACCAAACGGGCCCTAAAAATTAAAACATTTTTTGAAAAACATTTTTTATAAATTATTTTTCAAATTTTCAAACAGCCCTAAAAAACCAAGCTACAGACCCATAGTCGGTTGACCCAATATACAAATAGGGTTAACAATAGCATATAAACCCTAGCTATTTAATCCTTGCCTCCCTTTCGTTACTTTGCTAGCGGAACTTCAACTTATACTCAGCTTGCGTTCTAGGGTTTTCGTTCATCGACGGTCAACACAATGGTGAGTATTCTCGGGCCTTTCAGTTCATTGATTTATCGATTATTATGCTGATTTGTTGTTGTTGTTGTTGTATGAATGCGTGGATAATTGTAGGTTCTACCGAACGACGTCGATTTGTTGAACCCTCCTGCCGAGCTCGAGAAGAAGAAGCACAAGCTCAAGCGTCTCGTGCAGTCTCCCAACTCTTTCTTCATGGTGCCTTCTCTTTTACTTTAGATTTGTTTCTGTGCTCTGTTCTGCTTAAGTATAATCTTTTTTAGTGAAGGATTCTCGTTACTGTGCTGGGATTTTGAAGTTGTTTTGTGATTTGGGTTTTCTTGTAGGATGTCAAGTGCCAAGGCTGCTTCAACATGTAAGTTTTATATTCTCTTTATTTGTAATTTTGTATGTACTTTGTGTTGAATTTAGGTTTTTTGGTTTGGTGTTGATGTTAATTACCAATATAAATCATGATGCTATTATTGATATTATATGGGATGGATATATGCAGAACAACTGTGTTCAGTCACTCCCAGACAGTTGTGGTGTGTGGGAACTGCCAGACAGTGTTGTGCCAGCCGACTGGTGGGCGTGCCAGGCTCACTGAGGGATGCTCTTTCAGGAGAAAGGGTGACTAATTACAGATCATTGTCCTATTTCCATTTGAAGTTTAATGGGGAACTGATATGCCTAAATTTTGAGTTCTGATATTTAGTTTGTTTTAAGACTCGCATTTCAAATTTGTGGCTTTTCAAAATTATGCATCTGACAGATTATGTTATTGAATGAAAGATTCAATTTTTAATAGCACATGCATCTTTAGTTACTTAATTGTTGTTGAGTTGGATTCAAGTTGTGACTACTTTCATCTTTCCTTAATTTTACTTGACGATCCCCTAGTTGAAACAATTATGAGATTCTGATTTGATCTATGCTGATTCATCAGTGAAATTAGTCAATTTATATAATCATATATACAGCGCACAAGATGGTGATCTCTTGTCATTAATTCTATCTTGAGATGTGCTCAGTGTTTGGTTGAATGATTTTTACTCTTTATATTCATTGTTTGAGTGTTAGCTTTTGCTAGTCTATTGCCACTAAGATGAAGGGATTAGTCCTTCCTGTTTTCCTTTATTACAAGTTATAGTCAGGATTGTTGATTTATGTAGTGCTATTGATTTATTAGTTATAATTTGTTTGAAGTTGATTGAGCATACTGTTGAATTAGTACATAATTAGTTCTAATTTTTTTATTCTGACAATGATGAGAAAATATAGAAACCACATAAATATTCCATGCCACCACAAAATTATGCACCCTTTTGGTATTGGTTTTTCTTCCCCTTTAAATGGTCTGTACTATCATGTTTCTGTTAACCATGATTCGGCCGTGTCATTCCACATCCTGTTTAAATATACTAATCATACTTTTTGCTGGATAAACTTTATTCATTGCCACCATTGTTTTCTTCTGCTTTACTGATTTCCTCATCTCCTTTAATCCTTAATCTACATTTGTTTTCTTCTCTCTGCACTTTCATCTGCAACACAAACTTCAGCTTAGATGTGTACTCAGAATATCTTTTGGAAAATTATAACATGAATATATCCATGGTAATATTATCTCCTTATGTGCATTACTTTCTTCTTCACAGTAAAGCAGAGCACCTGTTAATGAAGAAGTCTTCGTATTCAAATTTATTTTGGAATTACTCCTGCACAATAGTCATTGTCTCAACACCCTGTATCTCTCTGGGATCTCTCAAATATCCTTAGTGACTGAATCTCAGGAATGTGAATATGGTAATATTAGATTTTTCTTGTTTGGCTCAAGGGGGTGTGGGATTTTTGAACTTTTTTAGTTCATTTTTGCTAGCATCTTAGATTATAACATACCCTCCGAGTAATAATGCAGCACTACAGCAACATACATAGCCCCCTTAAGATTTGCCAGGTCTTTACATATTCATGAGTAGATAAATGGAAGTCAAAAAGGAAGTAATCCATTAAGGGGGAAAAGAAGACACTTCTAATATTTCTTATGCTCATTTCACTACTCTGATGATAGCTCATCGCAGCTTACGTTTGCTTCCCCTTTTTCCAGAAAATAACTCCAAATATAGTTCATAATATAGGAAGTATATTTGGAGTTATTTTCTGGAAAAAGGGGAAGCCCCATCACTATGTGGACGATTGGGATGGGTTTTCATTCCTCTCCTAGACACGCGGTTCTCACCTGATCCGTCTCATATATATATATTATCGGTTATTCGGTGACTGGTTTTTGGACGTCCATAACCAACTAATAATTGATTCACCGAATAATTGAATTTTTTAGAAATTGATTATCAAAGAAATTGATAATTGATAATCGATCAAAGATCAAAATTTTTGATCGGTTAGGATATATTGGTTATCGATTTGGTCGGTTTGGGATCTCTCAATACCCCCAGGGGGTGTTTGATTTATGTTATCTCACTTAACTTTTGGAATTTAAATATGATAATATACATTAAATTTCTTTGTTTGGTTCATTGGGATGTGAGATTTTTAAACTTTATTTTTAGTTCATCTTTCGTAGTAAGTATTTATGGAATCGTATTCCCCTACATTCTTAGGTCCATATTTTTATGGTATGTGAAATTTTTGGTAAGTGTTATTTGTTTCAAAATATTCTTTGAATTAATCACCTCCTTAAAGCATATTTGATTTTATGGCATAGGTGTACCTCTTGTATTATATTGCGACTGCGACTAAAATGTAAGCTAAGGGAAAATCTATAGCAACCCTGTAGCGAGTTTCCTAAGTACTGCACAGTGCTATGTGATACCATACTATAATGCTTCGAGGTATGGAATAGCATTTTCAGTATTGTAGAATTTTGTTTGATTAATATCTATCAAAAGATTATTTATTTAAGTAAATTAAAAAGAATTAAATAATATTGAATCTCAAAATTTTAAATTGTTTGTTTTATTTTTTTTATTGGAATAAGGCTCAAATAGGCTATCCAATTACACACCAAAATGTAATTAAGTCACTGAATTAAACGAAATTACAATTAGGTCCCTAAACAACGCAAATTCATATAATTTCACAAAAAATGAATTGTTTACCTGTTGATATGCTGAAGTGTCGGTTATTAAATTTTAAAATAATTTTTAACTTTTATTTTAATAATTACTCCGTATAAATAAAAAATTATTTTATTTTATTTTTTAAATTACTAGCTTCTGGGGCTAGCCAAATTTTATTATTGGTAAATGAATTGTAACTACATCCAATCATACAATCCATTATTTTTAAATTCAGTTACCGACACGTTAACATATTAACATGTTAACAAGTCATTTTAGGTTAATTTGCATGAGCTTGCGTTGTTCAGGAACTTAATTGTAATTTTTTTTGAGTTCAGTAACCTAATTGCAGTTTGGTGTGTTGTTTGATGACCTATTTGAACCCCCCCTTTTTTTTTTCAATTAATCAAATTTGATAAAATTTTTGTATAATTGGATGAATTCTATTTGGCAAATAGTAATATATAATGTACTGTACTAAAGGAAAAATGGCACATTTAGAAGAATTTTCTTTCAAGGGAAAATAATTTTTTTCTCAAAATATATTGCTTCAAAAATTCATAACACAGTTGATAAGCTAGCTACATGATTGGTAACACTTCCAATCAACTGTGTAGCAAGGCTGCTAGCCTGCTAGCAACACAACAAACTGTAAAATTTGTAAAAATACGAAAAACTTTTTTTTAAAAATTATTTACATCAACCTATTTAAGTACCCAAATATTCAACTTTAATGATTGTTTGATTGAATATAGTTGCAATTTATTTACACCATAATTCTTTAATATCTTAAATTACGGTGTTTGGTTTGAGAAAATTACAATTCTACTGAATTGCAATTCCCTCCTTTTGAGGAATTGAAATTCATAGACCCCTCATGGGAATTACAATTCGGTGGCAGCTTAGAAAGGCAAAAATAGAAAAATGATTAAATTAGCCTAGATTGTTGTTGTTGTTCTTGTTCTTGTTATTGTTACTGTTAATGTTACTGTTAATGTTATTGTTATTTGTTATTGTTATTGTTATTGTTATTTTTTATTATTATTATTATTATTATTATTATTATTACACCATGACATTTTAGTCTTTATATCACTTCTTCCCTTCTCAATTCTCATTACTAGTAATTCTATTCCTCTTTACCAAACAATGTAATTTGAATTCCTACTTTATTCTCACCTTATTCTTTTCCAACGAATTACAATTCCTTTCTTCCCTAATTTACAATTTGTATACTACAAACACACAATGTTAACATACTACTTTCAAATACAACAGCCAATTCCAATATTAAAAATACACAATTTAATCTTTTTAAAATTTAGTACAATTGTTATGTGTTTTGACTTAGAAACACAATTTACATTTTAAAAATTCACAATTCTAATACTAAGAATACACAATTCAATATCGTTTAGGACCAAGGTCCACCTTGCAAGGTGAACACTGATCCAAAGCATAACAACTGCCTTTCCTCCTTAATTCCCTCATTCCAACCAATCGTCCTATAAGTTCACTTTTTTGCACATTAGAGGGTTAAGCGGGAGACTTAAAATTCCGTATTGTCTATAAACAAAAATTTTAACACTTATAAGAATGGAACGAATTTTGCCTTATCTATCTATCTATCCTTTCCTATCTCCTTTGGAAATTAAGGAACTTGATGCCATAGGCAAAGACAAAGCAGAAGAGAAGAACCCAAACAACATGAACAGCTGCAACTACACCAAGGAAGTCATAATCAAATCCCAAGTTTTCTTTGAGATAGTCCTTCACTTTCATGTCTGGAGCCCCGGGAATGGCCACCAGATCCGTTTTGTCACCAATCTGAGACGTAATGAGGCCGTATATGGTCCAAGCCACGGGGGATCCCCAATAGTACCACCTCCACCACACCGGGATTTGCTGTAACATATATGCATAGATGAGATCAAGAAACCAGGTAGCTAGCTAGCTAGCTAGCTAGCGGATGAGAACTGAATAAATTATATTGAATGAGATAGTTCAAAGATACAGATTACAGGGATATATATAATGAGAGAATCTCAGGCTGACTAGAATAGGGAATCACAGGAAGTCTAGAATAGGGAATCTAACTCAAATACATAGAGTCCTAATATAGCGGGTGATGTAAGTTAGAAAAGAAATGATTGATGGTGCAGCTAGTACTCACCGTTCTTGGAATGAGAAACCCGGAGAAGAGATTCCAAAAGCTGAGGAAGAATGTCATGACGATGGCAGAAATCTGGTAGCTTGGAGTGAGGGCGACGAGCATCATTCCGTAGGATGTGAAGTATAGGAAGCACATGAAGATGTAGTAATAGAACCAGAAGAAGCGATCAGCTCCCCACTCGAATCCAATCATGAAGTACAGCAGAATGCTGTAAATTAAGGTTTGGATTGCAATATACACAGCCTCTATGCCCACCTGCAACATACATATATGACACAAGAATTCAACACAGTTCACCAACCCGGCCTGTCTAATGCCACTGATACTCATACTACTGATTTTACTAGTTTGGTCCTATATAGAGTCCTAATTTCGAGAATTTGTGTGAGCATAAATATAATATAAACATAAATGTGCAGTCCAACTACCAGCTTAGGCTTTTAGTTGGATGGAGCACATGATTCAATTTGGTATTTGCTTGGAGCCCATCAAAGTCAATGTGCAGTCCAACTGCCAGCTTAGGCTTTTAGTTGGATGGAGCACATGATTCAATTATTTGCTCTACAAAAGGATTGGAAACAGAGATTTCGAAGTAAAAATCTATGTTTTTACATACCTGAGCAAATGCGTAAGGCAGTGCAGAATACATCCCTGCTGTTTTTTCTCGATAGAAGACTGTCCTCTCTACGGATACTACAGACTGCACAGCGTTAGTATTTGTTCCTCCGAGGAACAAAACAGCAGAATACATAGCTCCCATAAGATTTGACAGGTCTTGTTGTTTGGACCTGTTGAATATTCATAAGCAGATGGAAGGGAGTCAAAAAGAGATCAGAGTAATCCATAAAGGGGGAAAAGAAGGCAGTTCTGATCTTTCTTATGCTCATTTCACAACTCGATGATAGCAGCTTACGTTTGCTTCCCCTTTTTCCAGAAAATAACTCCAAATATAATTCCTATCACTGTTGTCATGAAAAACCGGATTGCATTGTACTGTGGATGCCTCCAGTATGACAAGTGCATTTTCCACAGGCAAGCTTGGCATTGAGTGATGAAAGGTTGGGCGTATTTTGTTGGGAAGTGAAGGTCTTGGGAACCCGGGGCTGGATTGCTCAACTGCTCGATGAGTTCTTGATTCCTCCTGAGAAAATGAGTAGAAAAACGTCGTAAATCATTGTTGGAAATAAAGCGAGATGAGATGAGACGAGACAGTAACAGTTTTATTAAGTCTTCTAGTTACCGGTAGAGATCAGAATTGGCATAGATTTCTGCAAAGTCCACATCAAATTGAGCCTCAACTGCAGGAGCACTGATCTCAAGCATCCAGGTAGCGGGATTATATCCCTCTCTGATTTTAGGAATCCCCGGCACAGACTGGAAAATATATACAAATTATTACAGGCCAATTAAGTCGTGTGCACGAAAAATGTGTCTTTACATAGGGACGAAGTTACTCACTTCGAAATATTGTATCAACCGGTGAGAGTGATGACCAAGAGGCCCCGCGTAGATCACCTGTCCTCCCCTCTTCATCAGCAGAAGCTATAATATAATGAAAAGGCAAATGTTTAGATTCAGAAGATCGAACAGAGTGGCGTTACAACTTACAAGTATCATGAATGTTGAAACCAGTGGCTGCCTACCTCATCAAATGCTTCAAAGATATCTATGCTCGGCTGGTGAATTGTGCAGACGACGGTTCGTCCTGTATCCACGGTGTTTCTCACAGTTCGCATCACGATTGCAGCAGCTCTAGCGTCGAGGCCTGATGTGGGTTCGTCCATGAAGATGATGGATGGGTTAGCAACGAGTTCCACAGCTATTGTCAACCGCTTTCTCTGCTCAGTCGAGAGGCCATCTACCCCCGGGAGCCCAACCAGAGAATCCCGCAAAGGATTCAGCTCAACCAGCTCCATCACTTCCTCAATGAACATCTACACAGACACAACAAAAACCATAATATAAGTCAATCTTACCACTTGTTAGAAATTAACTTTCAAGTGTAAATTGGAACCTTTCTTGTTTGCTTGTCGACATCTGGAGAAAGACGCAACCAGGCAGAGTATACAAGAGACTCGTAAACTGTAACGTGTGGAGAATGAATATCGTTCTGTTCACAATAGCCACTTATACGAGCAAAAGTCGATTGATTCTTGGGGTAACCAGAAATGTTGATGCTTCCCTCAATATAGCCGCTCGTTTTTCTTCCTGCTAGGACATCCATCAAGGTCGTCTTCCCAGCTCCACTTACACCAACCAATGCTGTTAGAACCCCCGGCCTGAAAGCACCACTCACGTCTTGCAATAACTGGAGACGCGGCTCTTCAATTCCTTGTTTTTGCATTTCCTGATCAATATATACCATAAGTACAACACAACATCATCAAGGCCTGCCAATATCATTCATAGAGAGATCTCAAAAATGCACACCGGAAATGATACTTACGGCTGGCATATCAACATAGTAATTCACATGGTTGAACGCAAGAGAAAGAGGTTGGAATGGAAGCACCATCCCTCTCTTCTTGCTCGCGTTCTGTTCACTACTTAAGCCTCGTCCAGAATGTCTTACAGTCATATCAATACCTGCATTGAAATCGACAATCATAAGACAGAAGAATGAAGGAACGAAATATTACAGCCAGCAAAGGATTCTAAAACATAACACTCTTTCATTAAATAGTAGTTCAGCTTGCATGTCTAAAACTTAAACCATTGGTAAAAATTAAGCAAAGGATTTGAGGTGCCAAACCTTCAAACATAGGAGGTGGTGCAGATGATGAACTCCCATCTGTGGCTGCTTTACTATAGGGATTTGACTTGCCTTTAATCTTACGATTAGTATCTTTCTCATCACGAATAACAGATTTAGAGTCTCCATAGGCTGCATTTCAGAAATGAATTGAAGGCAGTCAAAAGCATATATCTTGGGTTTTAGAAGTTTTTACCAGATAAGGAGTGGAAATAGTATGGAATTCTTACGATCTAAGTATGTGAGTGCAATGGTAAAGCAGACATTGAAGAGAAGCGAGAATCCTAAAAGGGCAATCACGCATATCCAGTACATGTAGTCATCTAAATACATGCTCCTCGACTTAAGAAGCACCAAGCCTACTGTATGCTCCTGGAATCCCGAAACATTAATGGGCTGAAAACACAAAACGAATGAATGGGGCAGGTTAGACTAATGAATGACGATAAAATCTGTTATAAACTGGTAAGAATTACTACTGTTCGAAAATTGAAACTATTATTGAAGCTTACAGAGCTCCATCTTTTATCAAGAAATTCATTGATGGCTATAGCATTCTGTCCATAAGACATGGGAGACGCGTAATATCCCCATTTCATCCACGGTTCAAGGTCATCTGTGTCCAGAGAAGAAACAGTGTTTATTTGAATGCCACATAAAAATCTTGCGATCGAGATAAATGTAAGGGATAAAGAGAATAGGCATACATCAATATAAAGAATATTACTGACCTTTAGCAACAATGAAACCACCAAGAACAAAGACTACCAGCAAAGAAAAAGTCCCCAAAGTGTTCGCAACCACTTGTGTTCTTCCAAGTGAAGCAATAAAACGGAAGAGGGACAAGGCCATCTGATGCAAAGAGAAGAAGGCCAAGAATTGGCGAAAAAACCTAAAGAAATTCAAAACATATCAGTATAACAGCAAATTATGTGGTTATATTGTCATTAGCTAATTGATATATGTTAATTACAGTGGAGTTTTAAAAAAAAAATCCTAACGGTCAAGCATGAGAGGTTTTAGTTTATCTTTGGGATTGAACTGAAAATGCATACCGACTAGCAGCAGGAGCAAAGCCAATGGTGTAATAAGTAAGAATAATCCATATGAACGATTCCATGAATGAAAGGGGGACTCTCATGAGCCAAATCGGGAGTGCAAAAGCCCAAGCCGGGAAAAATAGAGAATCTCTTTGTTTAAAAAACACAGGAAGTCTGAAGACGGTCAATGCAAGCTCTGCTGTTCCATTAAACATCACATTGATGAGACTGAAAAATAGTGCTCCATAAAACTTTCCTCCATTTTCTACCGTTCCAGATTTCATCTCTGTCCTAAAGAATACTGTGAAAGTAATTATTGACATTACGGTAATCTGGAATGTCTTGAATATGTATAAAAAGGAGTTGCGTTTCATCAATAGCCATTCCCTAGATAAGCATGCCTTGAAGAGCTCCATATTGGAAATACCATACTTGTCAGTAACCAGTGCTGCAGGATGGGTTCTACTCTTGTTAAAAGGAACTGAGAGCTCATCGTATAGTTTACGTCCAACGTGAAAATTGCTAAAATGATTCGCAAATTCAGCCACTGAAATATAATGATAAGGTTCATCTTTTCGGTACCAATACTGTTCTTGGTCCTTCATGGAAGTAACTTCTTGGAGAAAGTCAGCAACTCCTTTCCTTTCTGGGCATTTAAATCCCACACTCTCGAAAAACTCGACAACATTCTCACGTGGACCGTGATAGACGATTTGCCCCTCAGAAAGCAAAATGATGTCATCAAAAAGATCAAATGCTTCAGGTGCAGGTTGAAGAAGAGATATTATCATTGTCACGTCCATGATATGGACCATTTGCCTCATGAATTTAACAATTTGAAATGTTGTGGAACTGTCGAGACCTGTAGAGATTTCATCCATGAAGAAAACTTTTGCAGGACCAACTATCATTTCTCCTGCATTCACATATATAAAAGATAAATACAACATATTCAATTGACTGGCCGGATGTTAAACAAGAAATGTTGCCAAGTGATTCAAATATGAGGAAACTGAAACTAAAGAAAGCATATTTGCTAATTCATGAACCTTATTATATGCACGCAACGTACCTGTAGTGACACGCTTCTTCTGTCCACCTGATATGCCCCTCATCATCTCATTACCCACCATTATATCAGCACATATATCCAAACCAAGCATCTGTAAATCATTTCCACGGTTCAACAAACTTACTTGGTTTCCTAATTCCTAGCTATAGAATTAAACTGAAAATATACCTTAAGTGAATAGTCTGTGACCAAACTAGATTCTTGGCCTGCAATCGCAGTGGCTTTCATAAATGCATCGATCTCGGGGTCAGGTTTAATTCCTGCATCCCTTTCACGCCTTGACAATTCTGTGAGAAGCTCGTATCTAGTTCCAACTCCTAAAACACGTCCTGCAAAGTCCAGTGTCTCTCTCACTGTCAACTCTCCATGGTGGAGGTCATACTGACTGATATAAGCACAAGTCCGTTGAGGAATGAATTCTGACATCTCGTGACCGCAATAAGTGATCTTCCCCTCAACCTTAGAAAAAGCAAAATTCAAGAATGAGTGTCATAAAAAATATGACACAGTAAGATTTCAAGCCGCAACTCATAAAGGTTATCACTTACCCTAAGATCTTTGTCCAATACTCCAGCAAGTGCCTTCAAAAATGTTGTTTTCCCAGAGCCGGGAGGCCCGAGAAGAAGCGTCATCCTGTAGAATAGAAGGGTAAGAAGTTTATCCATATGGACCGAACAGAAGTTCTCCACATAAGGTGTAATATATTCATCAAACTAACATTAAACTAATGCTTCGTTATGAACATACCTTGACGGTTTTATAATTCCATTCACACCTTTGAGTATCTTGACTACTCTTTTCTTCGAAGGGAATATCCTTATTTTTTCAAGGAAACCCTGTGAAAATAAATAAACATTATCAGCATAAGATCTGCAATCATTCAAATAAAGTTAGAAGCTCAACCAAGATAGAATATGCAGAAAAAAAAGGGGGGAAATCCAGCATTTTTATCAAGATTTACATAGGAAGTAAATGAAGTACCTCTATCATATTTATTGTAGCATTGAACAAAGTAGGCAGTGCCCGGGATCCAACATATGCATCTCCTTCAATTGACAGATCCTCATATCGAACTTCAATTTTTGGAATATCAATTCCAACCCTGTTCATCACAAATTTTATCATTCATAATTTCAAAAGAACTATTCCTTGTGTATGTATGATTTTTTAACATATTCAAAGATCATTATTTAAGAGTTTAAGACTAACCATTAGAAAAATGCATACAGAGAAGAGAAATTTCAGCCTTACCTATCAGTCCTGTCTCTGAGTCTTCTAAGGAACCTCTCGTTATCTTCTTCCACAACTTTCAAAATACTTTCTATGAGCAGCTTCTTGTCTTGCATCCCGAGGTTTTGAACATCAACTTCTTGATGAACAACTTTTCCATTATCCAACGTTTGCTTCAAGATCCCTTTCCTCAACCGATCATATGTAGGAAGTCTCTCGATAGCAGCCCACCTCAGCTCTTCTTCGTCATCATTCTCCCTAGCACTTCTCTGAAACACGTCTCCGCCCGGTGCACCAAACACCTCCCTAACACTTGCAGAAGCCAAGCTCCTTGCACTGCCTGATCCAAAACTCATCCTTCTACTCCTACTTGTGGACCTCTGGCTACTCGTAGACCTCACCATATCATCTGCAGCCAGAGCTGCTGCCATCTTCACTCCCTTCTAACACTCAATAAACAATCACCCTTTAATTTTTTTTTTTGTTTCAACACAAGGGACTCCACACCTTCCAAACACAGAAAAGATACTCAATTCCAATCATCCAGAAGCACACCTGGAATGCCAATATGCAAAATATCATCACATGCTGATCAAATAAGGAACTTTACTTTTTCCTTTTCTCATCAAAATTGATTAAGAAACACCCAAGTCTTAGTCAAAACAAGAATTGGCCGGGCAATTCCCACTAGCAATTGCATCTCAATAACACAATTACTCTCTTTTAAGGGGCAAGAAAGAATCCACAATGCCCATAATGGGCAGGTGAGAATACAATACAATACAATACAATACAACACAATAGTAGCTAATATGCACATACATAAAAATCCAAAGACTCCAAAATGAGAAACAATCCAATGATACATCACCAAACTGTATTAGAAAAGTGGCAAAGCAATAAAGTTGAACCAATGGGAGCATACATTTCTGGAGTTGGGTGGTTTCCACCAAGTGGTAGATCAAAAGGGAGAGAACAGTGCACGGCAAGCTCCTATTTGGCAAGAGAGCAGTAAAGGGTTGTTGAATATGAGAAGTGTAATTGGACTTTGAACAGATATATACCTATACGTATCCAGCATGTGAAAAGGCACAGAGGTGGCTGACTGTTGACAAAAAGAATCCTGCTAGCTCTTGCGGCAGGAAAGGAGGTTGCGATTTACACCGTATTCAGCAGTAAATATGGGAAGGAAATTGGGGTACACTGCTCTGTCTAAAACGACTAAAAGACAAAATATTAAGCTCTAACAGTTCATGGAGGGAATTAGGTGTGATGAGTTTTGTGTGAGCACCAATACTAATTTTCACTTGGTGTGTTTGAAGAGTAGGAAAATGACTTTTGGAAAATGAGTCATTTTTTGGAAAATGAGTTCATTTACGGTGTTTGGATGCACTCTAAAAAATTGTCTGTTTGGTTCATTTTCTGGAAAATAATGAATGAAAATGTATAATTATATATTTTTATTATTTTATTTAAAATATATAAACTAAGTAATATTTATTAGAAATTAGAAATAACTTCTTTTTAGAAAAAAACGCCGCACAAAGTCATTTTCCGTTTCTGAAAAATGACTTTCGAATTTTTTGTCCGGAAGTCGTTTTTCAAAAAAATAAGCTCATTTTTTGAGGTCAACGGAAAATATTTTTCGTTAACCACATTTTTCAGACGTTACCAAACACCAAAAGTCCGAAAATCATTTGCCAGATTACCAAATACACCCTTAATGAACCGTTGAGTTATCATTATTTATTCATCTACTATCTTCTCTAATCGGGTGTGATAGCTTTGGGGCAAGGGAATTTTGGTTTTATGGAGAAGGAAGGATACTGACACTCCCTGTGGCTTCACTCTGAAAATTTATGAAGTTGAAGTTCCAACTTCCTAGTGCACCGCAAATCATGAAATAAGGGCTACGAGGGAAGGTCTCACCAGCGGCAGTGTGAGAGTAACCTCTCAAAGTGAGGAAATTTTTTGTGCGCAGTGAACAAAGATCTAACTTCTGTGATTCAGTTGAGTTACCTTTATTTACATCCTCTAAGATACTTTGTCTGGTCGAGGTGTGGGGGCCCTTGGGGTTGGGAATTCAACTTTGGGGAGAAGGGCTACGAGTTTATTTTTATCCAAAAAAAAATGGATGTAAAGTCTAAAATGTATCACTAAAAATTTTGAATAGAGTAATACTACACATACTCTCACATTCTACTTCATTTCTACTCTCTGCGAACATGTCACTTTTTGATTCATTCAAAAAAATGTGGGTCACAATTTTTATTACTTTCTTTTTATCCTCCTCTAATAAAATAAAAAATCAAGACACGTGGTGGAGTTTTACTCCCTTAAAGTACATATATCATTTTCCAATATTCAAAAGTGAAGATTGATCTCCGCCATCAAGTTCATCAATGGTTGAGAGTTTTAGTAAAAAGAACATTATGTCAATTTTATAATTATTGAAAATTTGTAAGAGCAAAGTTGATTTTATCATTATTGCAAATAATTAATACTAAAAATGGTCATCGACTATAATGCTATGTTTTTTCAATTTCTTCATGAACGACTTTGGTGACCTAATGTAGTCCCAAACTTTTGTGTTGTTGCTCAATTTAGTCATCCGTTAGTTATTCCGTCAAATTTGTGTTAAATAAAGGGACAATTCAGTAATCTCTATATTAGCCTCTCTTTACTCTCAAACATGCGAAGTGCGAAATTCGTCTTTCTTTTACGAATTACTCCTAGACTTGCGAATCAACTTTTATATTCGCAAATTTGGGAGTAATTCGTGAAAGAAAGAGTGATTTTGCACTTCGCATGTCTAAGTGTAAAGAGATGCTAGTATTGAAATTACTGAATTGTCCCTCTATTTAGCATCAAATTGACGGAATAACAAACGGAGGACTAAATTGAACAAAAACACAAAAGTCTGGGACTACATTGGGTCACCAAACACCGAAGTCATTTAGGACGAAATTGAGAAAGATGACCATTTTGGGTATTAACTCTATTTCAAACTTGAATGTTTAGTAATGATAAAATTTTAACCTTTGATTTCTCAATTATATATTCCTCAATAGTATTATCGCATATCACTAGTATTTGTGTGTCAAAAAACAATTAAATTTCAAATAATTTTATCTTTTATTTTTGAAAAATGATATATACACCGTATGCATAAGGAAAATGGATGCCGGTCGTTATTAGAACTGCTGCAATTATTAGCTATTATGCCATTTTTGACAAATTTTTGGTTAAGGGAAAATGTCAAATGTTAAGGAATTTTGGCCATATATATGGGAAAGAAAAAGTCTTCATATATCCGGTAGCGGACAGAAATGGATTATGGAATGCCCAATGTAGTATGAGAAATTGAAGTAGAGGTTTTTGTTTGTTGTTTGATGTTTTTATGGGTAAGTTTGAAATTGTCTAGTCATGCTTTCCAGCATTCATTACTCAATGTCTAATTATGTCAACATCTGCCGAATGAAGATCAAGAATTGACAAAGTTTAAAAGGTTAAATGTAATCATTAGACAGTTAATTTGATAATTATAAAGTTTTAAATTTTAATACCAGTGAGAATTGCCTATTAACTTTTTTGATTTGAGCTGATTAGTTATGTACAATCTAGATTAATTTATATGATTTCTTTGTGATTTTTTATCTGCTAAGCCGCTAGGTTACAATACCAACTTAAAATAGATATATTATGCACACACGTTACAAGGGAGTCAACAACGGATCGGATTTTCTGGCAAACTGGAATTTTAGTAACCAATTGATTATTTCCAAAAAAAAAAAATAAAAAAAATAACCAATTATATATTTGATTTTTAATATTTTTTTATTTGAAATGTTTGACTAAACTACATTTGGAGAATGAAGACAATTATAATAAATATAATGGATGAAAAGAACTTTTCTTCCCGTCAACAATGGCCTATTTTTTAAGTTGAGTTTTCTTCGATAGGACCACTGTAGTGTTTAAATTAACGCCTACCACTTTTCAGATTTGTATGTTTTTTTTTTTCTTGAATTTAATTTTCAATTAATTCCACTGATAATAATTGGAAAGTAACAATCTTTATCCTTTTTTAGTAATGATCTTGTGATCTAGTAGCACGAAATGACTTTCCCAAATGAGAGGTAGGTTCGAGCTGAAATGGGGGCGGTCTACATTGTAACGCAGTACTAAAAAAAATGATATATGACATTATTAGCATCTAGGTTGGCCCTATCATAATTATAAGTTCGAGACAAAATGAAAACAAGAGACCCTTAATATATTAAGTTAACTATATGATTTCTAAAAGTTGTAACGGTTAGATAAAAACAATATTAAATGATAATTTTAAGATCATGAGTTTGAATCTTTGTATTAAAAATAATATTTTAGAACTTCTCTTTCCAGCATTATCGCCTTGGGCAAGCACCTATCCCACCCGCCCCATAAAGATGTGTAATCATTATATTAAATTTAGGAAAAATTGTCAAATAGGCCACCGAACTACACACGAAACTGTAATAGGGCCATCGAACTAAAAAAGTTACAATTAGGTCCCTTGAACAATACAAAATCAAATAATTGAACCAAAAGTGACATGTTTATCTATTAGTGGTTGACATGATGATCACCGGATTAAAAAAAATAATTGTTTAAATTTTATTTTACTAATTTTAAATAAATAAATTATTATAGAAAAAAAAAAAAAAAAAAGCTTGCGGCTTCGTCTCCCGGCTGCCGGAGACGAAGAACCAGTCTTCTTCTCCGGCAACTTGGAGACGAAGCCGCAAGTTCCTTCTTTTATTAAATTTATTTATTTATTTTAAATTATTAAAATAAAATAAAATATTTTCAATATGATAATCACCACGTCAAATTAGGAATGTTGATGATTTTAATCACACTTTCATTAAGTTTGTTAGGAGATATGCGAATCAAGTTGTCCACTATTTAATTCGAGAGTCTTTTTACATAAGATGATAGGAAATAGTGTGATAGCTTTCCTCACTTTATTTGTAATGTTTTTCGTTTGGATTTAAGTTAATAATGAAGTGTTCATTGTTAAAAAATAAAAATAAAAATTATGGGAGCAAAAAAAAAGAAAATTATTTGAGACTTGAAACTCACCGAGTCTGTTGTCATTGTCGACAAGGCAGGCCGAATAGGTCGGATGATCCTTACTTAGTACGTAAATAAATGCAGATATGTACAAAAGCCGGCGAAATTTTTTGTGGATATTAATGAGATTCTAGAAAGTCAATATAATGTGAGAAGACAAAAGTTAGTGGAGAGAGATAGGAATAATGAATCCCGTGGGAGTCACGTATGCAGACCACCTTGCGTTGAACAGTGACATCCGCATACTTTAGCGTACATTATCAACATTAATCACACCAAATTATTATTCTACCTAATTTTTTTACGAAAAATACTACTTCGATTCTATTTTTTACTCTCAATTTTTGTTTAATTTTTCTTCACTCAAACAAATTTATGATATAGACATTTTTTTGATGAGGCTCATATAATGAAAATATCAAATCCTTACTTGCCACATTATGAAGTAAGAGTGAAAGAGTAAAATTTAAGAGTACATGTAGACATGTAATATAACTTCTTTTTTTTTTGGCAAAAACTTGTGTGAGACCGTCTTACTATGAGACGGGTCGGTCAAGATGCAAATGTAACACATATATGAACAAATGTCATACTTATATGCTCAAATGTAATACTAATCAAGAATAAAATTTTTGTTACTTATAAGGGTAAATGTAATACTTTTAAGAGAAAATACAATACTTTTACATTTCGATTTAAAAGTATTACATTTTTTCTCAAAAGTATTATATTTGGCCTTATAAGTAAGGAGCACTTGTCAACATTACTTATTATGAAAAATGTATTACTTTTTCTCTTATAAGTAACAAAAATTGTATTCTTGATTAGTGTTATATTTGAGCACATAAGTATGACATTTGCACATATAAGTATGACATTTGCATGGTGCATTGACCCGACCCGACCCGTCTCACGAATAAGGATATATGAGACAGTCTCACACAAGTGTAACCTTTTTTTTTTTTTACTCGTCTAATGGTGTCATTAAAAATTAAGATAGGGCCGTTCCAATAAAAATTGGGGTCCTGCGCAATATCTTAATTTGTGCCCCTTTTTTCAAGTAATTTCTATATATACTACCTCCATTTCATTTTGGTTGTTTGATTCGTTTAACCAGACTTGACTGAAGTTATTTTTAATCTAATTTTTCATAATATTAAATTTAGTATTCATATATAAAATTTATATATTTAGAAACTACATTAAAAATACTATTAAACACAACAACTTAAATTTAAAAATAATAAAAAATTACTAAAGAAAATAAGCAATAAAGAAAGAGTTGATTCGACCAATGAATAGTAATTAAATAGGACACAACTATCAACATTCTTTTTATTTTCATTGTCACATAGATACGTATCATCATTGTGCACACTATTATTTAAATTTTTTTCAATCTCACAATCATCTTGATATTCTATATGTAGATTAGCATCTAACAATTTTTCTTCTTGGCATCATCTTTTTGCTCATCTATTGAGGTTTTTTTTTTTTTTTTTTTTTTTTTAAGGTTGTAATGAATTTTTCAAAAGCTCCCTTTTGAGATTGAGTTAGTTTTCAATTCTTTTTTTTTTTTCTTTTTAGGCTTCTCAAACTCAGATAAATATTTTATAGAAGACATAATTATAATTAAACTCCTACAGAAAAAACAAGAATATATTTAGAAACTCTATGAATAAATAATTAATCAAGAAACGAATTCTTGAATATATTATTTTGAAATCATAATTATTAAGTCATGTAAATAAAACAATAAACAAGAATTGTGAAATAACACGTAATTATTGAATCAATAGCACACGAGCTGAGTCTGTCGTCTTTGCATCAATTCACTAAATTGCGTGGTGCCTAGAAGTGGCTGCTGAATTGTAATTAAATTATTGTCTTTTCATCAACTTAATTGTTGTTGTCTTTGCAAAGAATACAATTAAAATTTTCCTCATGTAATTTAATTGATTTACCTAATCTCAATTCTCACAAACAGTACTATGCCACTACCACTAAGTAAATATTTAAATTAGTTTAATTACCTATGAAATTTGTTGAATTCTTGTCGTCTCTCATATGCCATAATGCCAGATTGCCAGTACGCCGCTAGGTTAGGGTAATAAGTTTTGCCTAGAAGATTCTCTTGTGTACGCACTACTACGCCACACGCCCCTGATATATATACTATATAATATTTTAATTTTTTTTTTTTTAAATTTGGAGCCTCCAAAAATTGGGGCCCTGTGCAAAGGCCCTGCCAGGACCGGCCCCTAAAAGATCAAATAGACCCTAACTATATATCAAAATATAATTAGATCATTAAATAAAAAAAAAAAAACATACAATAGTTAAACTCTTAAACTTATTAAAAATGTGTAATTATTCAATTTGACATATAATAACACGTTACTCCCAAGTCACCTGCCATGTAAAATGCCACACATAAGTGCACCACTATGTGTTCTGAAATGTACTAGGATGAAATGCACAAAAATGCACCACACCCTGTTGCACTTTTCAACACGTTATGGAACATTATTGCATACCTAATGGTGACATGACCGCACGTTTGCACGAAACCAGATCATATATATATAGTAAAGTTCAGATGTGGCATGCTCCTTAGGTGTGGCCGTGTGGCTGTTTTTTAGCCATTAGATTACACAAGTCATCAAATCAACGCGTAATATATATGTGTTAAAATACACATCATTCTTCGTACTAAAATGCACCAGAGGACAGATAAAACACACCATTCCACACTATAACCAAATGAACCTATTCACTTAAAAATCATCAACATACGTAATAAAATGCATCATTCTATGCATTAAAATGCACCACAACATGCCTCATGTCAAATTATAAACATGCACTATTTACACATATTAAAAAATATGTGCTAAAATATGCATCATTCTACGTACTAAAATGCACCACAACGTGTATTAAAATGCACAATTCCACAATTATTTACGAAGTAATCATACAAAGTTAATAGATATATAATCATACAAAGTTAATCTAACAAGTATTACTCTCTTATTTGCTTTGTATAATGATATGATGTACTAATTGAGCCTAATTATAAGGTTAAGTCGTCAAGAGTGAATCCTCCATTAAATAAAAATTTAAAAATACTCTATAAGATATTTACAAAAATTTCGGAGTGTGGGACTGGGATTATCTCAAGCTTGGTCTAGTCTTGAGTCCAGGTCAACCCTTTAGTTTTAATTAATTGCGAGTTAAATATTATAGATTCTATTCATGAATTTTTTACTCAAATTTTATTATTTTATTTACAAAACTCGATTTCAGAATTTACCACAAATTCCGTAACTTGAAAGCTTTATATATACGGTGAGAGAGACATCATGAAATAGTTAAATTAAAGTTACATTAAAAAGTTTTCGAAAAAAAAAAAAAAGATACATTAAAAATGTGCTTGAGAAAAAAAGATGCTAAGTGATGTCCGTCTCACAAAGCCCACAAAGAAAGTTGCTTATATTGACTAATCATTTCTTGGAAATTTTGTTAGTCAATAATAATTTAATTTTTGAACCAGACAGATGCTTCATTCTTCAATCTTCAACAAAATCATGACTAAATGAGATTTTTGTTTTGACTATTTGTATTTGGAATTCGAATGCATTTTACAAGTTTGACTATATATATATATAGATCGAGAGAGAGAGAAATTAATGATCAAATGTGAAGAGTACTTTAGGTAAAAATAGGGTTAAATCTCAACCATAGATCTAGTTCAAATTGAAGATTAATTAAAAAACACGTGGTGACATTATTGTAATTTTGAGTAAGTCAGATTATCTTTGTATCCGAGTGTACATTTTTCTTCTTCAAGTGATGTTTCCTTCTTCAAGTGCATATTTTCTTCTTCGAGTGCATATGTTTTAATTTGTTTCAGTACATGGTTTCTCCTTTGAGTGCAAAAATTTGGTCTTCAAGAACATGTTTTATAGCCTTCAAGTGCATGTTTTCTTTTCTAAGAAGTGCACAATTAATTTTCTTCGAATTTTCCCTTTTAGTGACTTTTTTCCCTTGCCTTCTAGTGATCTTCTTTATGCCTTCTAAGCGCTCAATTCCTTGCCTACAAGTGCATGTGCGTCTTACTATTGTTTAAAAAAAAAAATAGTTAGCATTCTATTGAGCCTTTTTTTTCCTTCTAGTGCATGTTTTTAGCTTTCAAGTACACGTTTTGTAGCCTTCAAGTTCATATTTTCCCTTTTAGTATCTTTTTTTTCTCCCTTGCCTTCTAGTGATCCTCTTTATGCTTTCAAGTGCTCAATTTCATGCCTACAAGTGTATGTGTGTCTTACTATTGTGTAAAAATAAATAAATACAAATACTTCTAGTGAACCCTTTTTTTTTTCCTTCTAGTGCATGTTTTTAGCATTCAAGTGCACACTTTTATGCCTTCAAGTGCATTTTTTTTTGTCTTCAAGTGCACAATTCCGGGCCAGTATTTGTTATATCATTTGCATTCTTTTCAAAAACATATAACTAAATTTCAAATGAAATTTGTAAGATTTACAAATGATTTGTATGTGTAATTGCTTTAATAACACATAATGTTTACACACTTTTTTTTATAACCTCTACAGACTTTGCGAGTTTAAATCATCCTTCCCTTTTTTTCTTTTAACACACGGCCGAAGCGCTTGACACATGGCCGAAGTGTGGTCTGGGCCAGCGGCCGAGGCGTTGACCTGAGGCGCAGCCTGTGGCCGAGGCACAACCTCGGTCATGGCCGAGATCCGAGGCGGTCTCGGTCGTGGCTAAGGCAGTTTCGACCAACTTTTTTTTAAAGAGACTGCGAGAGCTGCATTGTGACTTCAACATGTATTGCACACGAAGGAAATAACAATTTATTAGAATCTGGGCGGACCATGAGTAATACTACACTTGCAAGACATCACTGATAATATTTGGTTAAATGTTTTGAGTTCCATATTCTATCAACCATCCTGCCTCCTACAATTCTCAACTTGTACGTTCCTGGGCGAATGATCTCCTCAATGATGTAGGGCCCCTCCCATTTTTTTGAGAACTTGCCCCTTCTAAGGGGTGACTAGCTTCTCTCCTTCGTAATACGTAGTCACCCACTTAAAAGTACAAGGGTTAGACCCTTGTGTCGTGATAGGACTTTAGTTATTGACTATAGTTTTTCATCTTGCAGAATGCTGCTTCTCTCTTTTCATCCACGAAATTGAGATCTACCCTTTGTTGGAGTTCATTTGGGTTCGGTTCGTATTTCTCCACCTTCCTACTCTGTATCACCACTTCCATCGGAGCTCGAGTCTCAAATCCATAAGTGAGGGCGAACGGAGTTTCCATAGTGGCCCTCCTCGGCGTTGTGTGGTAAGCCCAAAGGATACTATCAAGTTCTTCTACCCATGTTCCACCAACTACCTCTAATTTCCTTTTTAAGCCATCAAGGATGGTTCTATTCACGTTGTCCACCTGACCATTCGCTTGAGGGTAAGAGACTGCTACCTGGCTATGCTTGATGCCCCATTTTGTCAATAACTCTGAGAATTCCATTGCTTCAAATTGGCGACCATTGTTTGTAATCACCTTAAGGGGGACATTGAAGCGGCATAAGATATTCTTCTCAATGAACTTTTTTGTACCTGGTTGCCATGATGCTAACAAGAGGCTTGGCTTCTACCCATTAGGTCGACGCACCTTAAGTTTCAACAACTGACGCACCTTAAGCACACAAACCATGCAGCTTAAGAAGGAAACACACGCACCTTAAGAAGGAAGACCACGCATCTAAAACTTTAGACCGACACATTTAAGTTTCAAAAACTGTCGCACCTTAAGCACACATAAAAAAAACCACGCACCTTAAGCAAAAAAACTGCGCACTTTAAGAAGGAAAACCACGTTCCTTAAATTTGACCTAGATGCAAAAAGGCCAAATTGCCACCACATTTTTTATATCATTGTTAATCTTAGACGTTGATTTAGCCAAGATCAATGCCTCTCATCTCATCGCACCTCCGCACATGGGCGCACTGTCCACATTTGAACCTAGTTATATATATATATATATATATATATATATATATATATATATATATATATATATATATATATATT
>NC_044920.1:5273847-5305728 GCF_003576645.1 Ipomoea triloba | reverse complement strand
TATATATATATATATATATATATATATATATATATATATATATATATATATATATATATATATATTTTACATAAGAATGAGTTTTGGTGTGGAGATACTTCCAGGTGAAAAATGGAGTTAGATCTAAGATGTTGATCATATCTTGATCAATGACTCAAACCAATGAAAATTAAAAAAAAAATGCATGTCCTCAACTACATCCATCTTCTTCATGTTTACTCCAAGGATAACAACTCCACTATTTGTTATTATATTGCAATCATATTATTTTTCTTTTGAATTAGATAATTGAAAACAGCAAAACCTAGATCGGATCATTTTGAATTTGGGAACCAAAACTTAAAAAACATATATACTATTGAGTGAAAAAAAAACTGTAAATATGGCACACCTTAAGAAGGAAAACAACGTACCTTAAAAAAGAAAACAAAGCACCTTAAGAAGGAAAACAATGCACCTAAAGAAGGAAAACCTCGCACCTAAAGCTTTAGACGGACGCACCTTAAGAAGGAAAACAATGCATCTTAAGAAGGAAAACAATGCACCTTAAGAAAAAAATCACGCACCTAAAGCTTTAGGCCGACCCACCTAATGTTTCAACAACTGACGCACCTTAAGCACACAAATCATGCACCTTAAGAAGGAAAATTATGCACCTAAAACTTTAGACAGACACACTTAAGTTTCAACAATTGACGCACCTTAAGCACAAAAATCACGCACCTTAAAATTGACCTAGATGCAAAAAGACCAAATTGCCACCGCATATTTTAATCATTGTTAATCCTTGACGTTTATTTAGGCAAGATCAATGACTCTCATCTCACCGGACCTCCGTACCTGGGCGCACCTGATAGATGTGTTTTAGCGGTGCATGGATGGAAAAGTGTAAACGATGATGGAATCCCCGAGTGTCAATCTCACAAGGATGGACACTTTTAAGGTGTGTCCTCATTTGTATATATATGTGTGTGTGTGTGTGTGTGTGTGTGTGTGTGTATATATATATATATATATATATATATATATATATATGAGTGATGGTGAGTGTACGGGCGTGAAATGTCGTTCCGCTGTGGATTGGGGGTTATGGCACGCAATATGCAATCACAAAACTAGGCACTAGCATAAGGAGATCAACAAGAATCTAAGCAAATGACAATAATGTAGAACAAACACATATGAACAATAGATAAATTACAAAATAAAGAAAGGTTATGGAGAACAAATAACCAAGGAATCAAGCAGGAATGCACATAGGAATCCTAGTCTAAAGCCACAATTATAAGCAAATGAACAAGGATTAGAGCAAGGATTGCTCCACTTTCATGGTTTATCAATTCTAGCTCATAAAGCACATAAGTATTTTAAAGCCCCCAATTTCCCTTATTTTCATGGGAAGAAATCGGGTTTATGAAAGGGTTGGCTTGGAATCTTGACCCAACTCTCATTGTGATAAAAAAAATCCTCCAAAATACATGCCAATGAATGTGTACATCAAACATAAACAAGATTCAAACACAATACCCTCATGAACCCTAGGTTGGGGTTCTTCCCATTTTTCACAATAATCACAACTTAAGCATCAAAATAGATAATACAACCTTAACTCAAGCTCATAAACTAACTACTCATGATTAAATAGCATAAAGAACACAAAAGCACAAGTAATAAGCATAAATCTTGCAAAAGAAAAGAGATAAGGGAAAGAAAACTTCACTATTGAAATGGGTGGTAGAATCTTGAAATCCAAGCTTCAAATCAAAGATTACAAGCTTCAAAAGTGTTAAAAAAAATTATAAATCTAAACCTAATCTAACCTAAAAATATGAAAGGAAGTGAATGAGAGTGTCTAGGGTTCAACCATGGGTCAAAACAGAGTTCAAAATGCTCAAAACGAGCTTAAATATAAATAGAGCAGGAGTGGTCATTGAAAATACCAATATTAGGCTTCCTTAGGAGTGTTGCATCCATCTACATAGCTTCATATTTGACCTCCATTTGACTCCAATGCCCATCAAAATGCATAAAAATGCTCATCTTTGTTTCCAATGTTTTCCAACTCATACTCCTTACAAAATAACACAAATAAGCACTAGTTCTCATGAAATTTGGAATGATCTATAAACAAAATGACTTAATTAAAGGGAGAATAATATAGACAAATAAGAACTTATCATATATATATATAGTGACACTGTAGTTGATAAAGGAGACTCAAATGTAGCTACAATAGTCTGCCACAGAGCTCGGGACGTGGTATGTCCCGCTACAACATACATAACCCCATCAAATAGAGACAAGATGAGCATGGACAAAATAGAAGAATTATGACGAACCCAATTTTTGGCCTTAGGGTCGGCTACAACTGAACAACCATCCGGAGCCTAAATAAATGAAGCCGAACATGGTAATGTGCCATCAATGTATCCACTAGGATTTTGATCGCGGAGAAAAAGAACAATATGAGTTTTCTAGAATAAATAATTGGAGGAAGTAAGTTTAAGGGAGATAACACGATGAGTTGTCTGTAGAGTGTTTATTGGGACTAAGGGTGGGTTGGGAGCCATGGATCGTATGATACCATGTGAGAACAATAATTCTAGGAAGAATATTGATATTGAATAGCTTGTCTATGCAAAGTACATGAAAGGAATACAGAGATAAAAATAGTCATAGTCAGATAAGGAATGATAAAAGAGATATTCACAATAATACAGACGGAGAAGAGATTCTAGAGTGACTAGAATACAGAGTCCTTATATATATAATGATGTACCCACATATATAAGATTCAATATAAATGGTACTTATATCTTTTGAATACTTATCAATTCCATTTATATTTCTTTTATCAAACAAACATTGGAATACAATTCTTAAGTCTTTTATATTCTTTCAACAAACCAAATAGTGGAATAGAATTCCTATTATATTATGTCTATTATATTCCCAATAAAAGAGCATTCATATTCCCTCAAAATTTATTCTTTGAACCAAACATACTATTTGTACTTTTGACAGTATCAATTTTGATCCTCCATTAAAATTTATGTTAACTCACCGTTAAACTTGTAACGTTTTGGTTTGACCGCAAGGTGTCATGAATAGATCTTAACTATAGAAAAATACATTTTAGCCTGTATCATATTTAGACTAATCCCCATTTGCACTGGACCGTTAAACTTGTAATGTTGATTCTCAATCATTATTATGTGGACCATAGTATCAAATAATGTACATTCAGTACACAAATAATGTATTTTTTAGTAGTATATTAAAAATGTACATTGTATTCGTGAAAATATATTATTTGAGTATTGAAAGTATATTATTTTGTATAATATACATTCAGTATATAAATAATATATTTTTAATATATTAAAAATGTACTCCATAACTTTTTATTATGTTCTACATAGCGCTGTGTGGACCATAATATTGCCGTTGACTCTAAAACCGTGTTGGTGGAAGCAGATTTTGCCTAAACGTCAAGTTGCCAACAATTCGATGGCCCATCAATGTCGGAGACTAATGGGCTTGTAAGATGTTGATCCAAAAAAAAATTGGACGTATGTTCTAAACTACGGATTTTAATAATAATGGGACAATTCCAGCAAAATTGATATATAGTTAGCTTGATAATTTCAAGTTGACAATTTATAATATGGATTAGAGTTCAATATAGCATTATGGATCCTGAATCAAAACAATAAGATACAGAATTCATACTCGTAAGGTACAAAATTTCATAACACAAGACATAAAAAATCACAACACAAGACACATACACATATTATATTTTTTGAATATAATTTAGGTACATAATTTTTGTTCATAGGTACAGAATTCCACAACACAAAACAAAAATTTATGACATCTGACATAATTACTAATTTGTTTCAAGTATATAATTTATACTCTTAAAGTACAAAATTTCATAACAAACGACACAAAAAGTCACAAACTCACAATATAAGACACATGCATATGCATAATGGTCTACAATGCACTGTGAACCTAGGTCCATAGTATAAGTTCCAAGTCCTTAGTGTTTCAAGTTTGATATCTCATTAGAGTCGTCTATTGACTTTCTTAGATAGAGTCAGTTAGCTACCTATGGACAATGTTATTTTTTTGTGGTTGTTTGCCAATTATGGTCACAATGTGAATTTCGCCTAGAGCTTTTGTTCTAATTTTCCCATAAATAAAGAATTATTATTAAAATGATGCACCTTAAGTGTTAAAATGGTGTACCTTAAGTGTTAAAATGATGCACCTTAAGTGTTAAAATTAAATGGCGCACCATAAGTGTTAAAATGACGTACCTAAAGTGTAAAATTTATACACCTTGAGTATAGAACTGACGAACCTTAAGTTTTGAAAATGGACACTTTAAACTTTACAATTACGCACCTTAAACTTTTAACAATATGCAAAATTATTATAATGCCACCGCATTTTTTTTATCTTCATTCTAAACTGCTGTTTTTGCGAAATCAATGACGCTATAATTAATCAACATGTTTCACCTGGGAGAGCTTTTGCAATGGCATATATAATATCTTCATTAAAGAATTTGTCAGAATTTATCATTAATCTTCAAAATCTTTAGTTGCCCAAAGTTATTAATAAAATTTCACTTCTTATTTCTCTCTTTTTTTTTCACCCTAAATCTTCCTAAATTCATGACTTGGTGCAAAAAACATAGACCATTAAATTTTACTCTATATATATATTGATTTTTTTTTTTAATTTTACATTAGTGTAATAGTAGTTGGTGATTGGTCATTTACGAGTTTATGTTTCCAGTCTCTAAATTGTGGAGTTCGAGAGTAAATAAGGGAAATATGGGGTGAACTTTCATAACCAATTCTCGTTAACTAAAATTCTGAAAAGTAAAGAGTAAAGGAATCGATAATGAAAGGCAGGATTGAATATTCAATTTCATTGATAACTTAGATATTAAATTTAAAGTAGTAATAATGTCTATAATACAATGTCTGATTCCACAATATGTTACTCTATAATAATTCAAAAACCTAAAGTATAATTTTTTCCGACTTTAATTTAGTCCTTTGAATATGTGGACACTAGTGCTCTGGCAGTAACCTTGCATTATTATACTTAATTGATTTTTTTTTAAAAAAATAATAATTATTATTTCTTAGCATATATATGCTGTAAAGATGAAATGACTTGTTCTTTGGTTTGGCTGGAATTGTTTGGGGATGGAGGATTTGAATTCTTTTTGGTCAGAATTGAACTCCATATGGCACAACCTCAAAAATGCTTCAGTCTAATCTGCAGAATGTTCTTCATACATAAAATACCTTAACACTACATACCCAGTTGTAATGTTAGGCTTTAATTTAATGTCAATTGATTTTGTCTTGTTGCAGCATGGGATGGCATTTAGCTGGAATCTTTCTGCAGACAGACAAAATGAAATTCATTAAATTGCTATTATTTTTTAGATATATATTAGTATAATTGTGTAAAATATGCAGTCTAAATCCACATTCTTAAATTATATCTATGTGTAACATCAACAAAATAATTTACTTTATGCAATAACAAAAAAGAAACATAGAATTACAGGTGTTTTCAGAGTGAATTTAGAAGAGTGATTGTGACAATTTACTGCTCCAATTATTTTTCGAAGGGTCTAAATTGTAAATTGCAGGTATGATAGGCTCCGATTGCAAAAAATTAATGGGAGAAGTAAGAATCTAGGGAAAGTTGTGCTATTAGAGCGACTAAACTGCATTACTACTTTGATTTTACAGTCTCACTCTAACTAATTTTTTAGGGTGCGTTTGAAAGAACGATTAGAGTGATTGGGATGATTTATTGTTTCAATTATTGTTCAGGGGGCCCAAATTGTAAACTGTTGGAACAATTTGCTCCAATCGCAAAAACTTAATTAGAGAAGTAAGAATATAGTGAAAGTTGTTTTATTAGAGCAACTAAACTACGTTACTACTATAGTTGTACTATCTCGCTCTAACTAGTGCTTTTAGGGTGCATTTGAAAGAGCAATTAGAGTGATTGGAGCGATTTATTATTCCAATTATTCTTTAGAGGGTCCAAGCTATATAAACTATTGGAGCGATATGCTCTAACCGCAAAAATTTAATTAGAGAAGTAAGAATCTAGTGAAAGTTGTGCTATTAGTGTTACTAAACTGTGTTACTACTCTAATTTTACTGATTCAATTTAACTGGTGTTTTTTAGGGTGCATTAAAGAGCAATTAGAGTGATTGGGGCAATTTATTGTTCCAATCGTTCTTCCAAAGGCTTGAACCGTAAATTGTTGGAGCAATATTCTCCAACCGTAAAAAATTAAGTGGAGAAATAAGAATCTAATAAAAATTATGCTGTTCGAATGATCAATTATATTATTCATTTAATCTTACTGTCTCGCTTTAACTATTATTATTCTCATTCACCACCTGGTACCCCAATACCCACTGAACTAATCGACCAGCCCCAAACATTACAAGCACTAAAAGACATCAGCTACTTGCCATTACCAATCAGTCAATTGATTACAATGCATTTTTGAATGGCACTTCCAATTCCATCATGGTTTTTGGTCATATTCTTATGTTTCTGTACCTTTAATTTCCAACACTTCATTTTCTTCGGTACATTTCCAAACATTTTTTTTCCTTTCCAAACATAATTACGCATGACATCCATACACAACTTCAATTTCCCCCAACCCCTAGTCCAAGAAAATCTATTGGAATTCTGTTGCTTGTACTCAGGGTGCACAAATAGTCTCGTCCGATGTGACACATGTTATGCTTACACTTACTTATTTCTATTTTGCTACATCAAACAATATTTATATTTCGAGAATACAAATAACTTTGATTATTAGAGGCTGTGTTTGGAAACCCAGAAAATGATTTCATAAAATCATTTTCCGGGTTTCTAGTGTTTGGAAAATGAGAAAAATACTAAGCCAATTTCTGATCAAAGAAAAATCAAGTCAATTTTTTAGAAAATGACTTCCCCTTTTTGGGGGAAGTCATTTTCCACCACATCCTTCTCTATCTCCGGACGAACCTGCATAAATGATTTCGGTCGGGAATCGGAAACGGAAACCAAATTAAATATAGTCTCTAACGGAAACCAGATTAAATCTTATCTTCAGCGGAAACCAGTTCGAAGTCGGCTTTTTTTTTTTTTTTAATGAAAAATCATTGTTCATTTTTTAATTTTTTTAATAAATAACACTGATTTTTTTATGAAACCGATATTTAATTATACAATTCTGTTCATTTCCTGAAAAATAAACCAAACATACCAAGATAGTTTTCTGAAATGCAACCAAACACTGGAAATAAAAATATTTCTAAAAAATATGTTATTTTCTAAAAAATATTTTTCAGAAGTCATTTTTCTGATTTTCAAACACAGCCTTAGTCTACTACTTTAGATCTTTCAAATGTTTGTATAATTTACATGCATCTTTGGGATACATATATATACTATATTTATATGTATAAATATTAATTGTTTGTTAATTTTTAAAAATATATTTTAATTTTTTAAATTACAAAAACTACACTAATGTTTTATGGAGTTTTCATAAAATTTCCCCATAAACATGAGGCCATGAGGGGTATTGAAATCCAAAACATGGGCCCGGATTCTGTCCAACAGCCGGCAATATGACCAAGCTCCAACTTTGCCCAACACTCATTCCCCCTTTCCTTTCACTTACATGCTAGGAATATACTCCTACCTATAATTACAACTATTTTAATCAATTTTATATAACGAATTAAATAAAAATCAATGTTCAATTGTGAGCATGTAAATGTGTATTGTTTAACACTACAAAGTGTGCCATTTGACACGTAAAAATGCATTAAATTTACAACTCTAAAAGCGTAATATGCGCAATTACAATGTACATTCAATTATATGTAAAAGTGTACATGAAATTCACACTGCCCTCAACGTAGCAACAAGCGTAGAAGATGATTTAGAAGGATTCCCCACATAAGGGGTACCCATGAGTACTAATAGACTATGATTATTTTGCGTGCATGAGCAGTTCAACTAGCCATATGGATGAATATTTTTTGGGTATTTCCCCCTCTAATGGATGTAAATAAATAAATAAAAAGTGTATGTAGAAAATTGTGTTTTTATATCATTAAGTACACACATTTTGTAATATTACTTAGTGCACTCAAAGTCTATAATAACTACAAAATTATCCAAATATTTGAACCTTTCTATTTTTTAAAGGTCTTAGGGTAGGAGACACAAACATTATATATAAAGATTTATACATAACAAATACTTCATTCCTAATATTACATTTTGCAGTATAAGTATTACATTTTCATATACATCCGAGCTTCCCGTCTCACATAAGTGTGATCTTTTCATAGAAAGTGTTGATGTGTCTACACTTTTATGGGGAAGGTATTTTGAACCCTCCCCATATATATATATATATATATATTATGTATGTATATTAAATAAATGTGTATCTGTATATATACTTTAAATCCTACGATTAAATTCACCCATGATTTCTTCTCGTTGGCCACCAAAACAACCTTTCACCTTACAACCACCGCCGCCACAGACCACCATGGACTCACCCAAGCTTGATGATCAAGAAACCACTAGGTCCGACTCATCCGCCACTTACGCCGCCTCGTCGACGAAGCCGCACGCGACCTCCAGGGACCCATACTGGACGGCCATGTGCGGAGTCCTATCGGAAACAGCCGCCCTCAGCCTCGACGACTTCCGCTTTATCCGGAAGCTGGGCGGCGGCGACATCGGCACCGTGTACCTGGCGGAGCTGAAGGGGTCAAACGGGTGCCTGTTCGCGGCGAAGGTGATGGACAAGGAGGAGCTGGTGAGTAGGAATAAGGAGAGCAGGGCGAGGACGGAGATGGAGATTTTGCGGAGGCTGGACCACCCTTTCTTGCCCACTCTTTACACTACGCTGGACTGTGATCAGTGGCTCTGCTTGGTCATGGAGTTCTGCCCCGGCCGAGACCTCCACGTTCTTCGCCAACTCCAGCCGGAGAAACGGTTCGACGATGCCGCCGTCCGGTTAGTATTTTGATTTCGTTAACTTACACTTGCCGGTCTCGTCTCCAATCGTTATAACACAGGCTGAAGTGGGTCATCAAAATAGCTACCCGCATTATTGCCCATTTTAATTATTAATTTTTAGTTTTATTTTATATATAATTGATACTCCTTAGTTTTATACTATGACCACAATTATATGGTTAAGTAGGTAGTATTTGAGATAAGAGACCAAAGTTTGAAATTTGGCCGTAGTAATGTAGAGATTATGTCTAAAGTAGGTTGATTCCTTGTGCACACGGGTATTTGACTATGTCTGTTGTGCCAATAAGTTATCGTAATATACACCTCTCACATGCTTTGTCGAGTCGAAATGTGGAGACCTTGAAGTTAAGGGTCACACTTGTGTGATACCGTCTCACGAATCCTTATTCGTGAGACGGGTCGGGTCGGGTCGACATGCAAATGTCATACTTATATGCTCAAATGTAATACTAATTAGGAATAAAAATTTTGTCACTTATAAGAAAAAATGTAATTCTTTTGAAGAAAAATGTATAATAATAATTTTTCATTTTGATGTAGAAGTATTATATTTTCCATAAAAAGTATTACATTTTCCATAATAAATAATGTTCTCCTTAATTATAAGGAAAAATATAATACTTTTGAAGAAAAATATAATACTTTTAAATTGAAATGTAAAAGTATTACATTTTTCCCTTAAAAGTATTACATTTATCATTATAAGTAACAAAAATTTTATTCCTAATTAGTATTACATTTGAGGATATAAGTGTGGCATTTGTGTGTATAAGTATCACAGTTTTACAGTGACCTAATCCAACCCGATCCGTCTCGCGGTGAGACGGTCTCACTCAAATTTTTGCCTGAGGTTAAGGATTCAATCTTTCGGAAGAAGAATACAATTTTAAGATAAAATTTACCCAAAAAACACTACACCGGTCTACTATTATAAATAAGAAGAAATAATGGTATTTGAGTAAATAATTATCATTTTATTTATAATTTTTTTTCTGTTTATTTTTATTTATAGTAATAACTAATATACACCCTAATTATTCAAAAGCTTAAACTTTGTGTATAAATGTAATTATGTAAATATTTAAGTTCAAAGCAATTCTTGAACTTAAAATCAAATGGGAGAGAAATATCGGTTCCAAAATTTGAATATAATTGAAAGTTTCTTTATTTTTCTAGTGACAAATTTAACAATGATGAATAGTAAGAATATTTTTCTTTTTGAGAGCATGAATAGTAAGAATATATATTATTATAAATATATAGAAAGGAATGTTGAAATTTTTATAAAATAGAACAATATTTGATTGCATTTGTGTGAAATCGTTTCACAGAAAATAAATTTTTATCTCAAATACGTAATGTTTTGTAGTAAAAAACAAAAAAAAAAAAAAGTGTTTGGTAACTGCTTTATTTAAATACTTGGTAAAAATAAAAAAAAAAGAGAGAGAGAGAGAAAGAGTCTAGAATAGAATTTTTTGGCTTCTCTAAAAATAAGAAAGTGTCTTTCTTGTGAGACTAAAACGTGTTGAGTCAAGATAAAAATGCAATACTTATACTAAAAAAATGTAATACTAACTAGGAATAAAATGTTTAGTAAGAAAAAATGTAATACTTTCAAATTAAAATATAAAAGTATTACATTTTTCCTTAAAAAGTATTCCATTTTCAGTATAAATACCAAACACTTTATTCTTGAAATAATATTACATTTTCAGGTATAAATATTAGACTATAATCTTATTCCGACCTGTCTTAGATTATAATCTTATTCCGACCTGTCTCAAGATCTTGTCCATGGAACGGTCATACACAAGTTTTTGTCAAAATAAAAAAGTCATTTTGAATAGTTTTTTAATATAAGATTACATTTTAATTTTAAAATTTTAATTTATCATAATTGTTGATTTTTGTGGTGTTTATATATGTTTATTCTATTTTTATTTAAATTTAAATTTTAAAAATATTAAATAATATTAAAATAATATTTTTGTGTTCTTATAAATTATTTTACATGTTATCTAATCTACCCAATATTTTTTTTATTAACTTCTAATAAACTGCTCTTAGCTTTCGCATAATATTTTTTAAATAGTATCTTGCACACAAGACAATGTTACACAAAGTTTTGTAAATAATAGAAAACAGTGTCAAATAAGCTCCTGAACTTATTGTTTTTGTGCAGTTTGGTCACTGAACATAAAAAGTGTGCAATTCAACCATCAAACAAATAAAATATGTGCAATTAGAACATTTTTCTAATTTTTTAATTCATTTTGAATTAAAAACATTTCAATATTGACTCCTAACTAGTATGGTAGAGGAAAATGCCACTCTTAATACATATATGTTAGTAATATAATCAAATTTTACCGAAAAAGTTTTGTAAAAATGTTCCAATTATACAAATTTTACTTATGGTTTAATTACACACCTTTTAAGTTTAATAACCTAATTGCATAAAAGTAAAAAATTCAGCGGACTATTTGACATTTTTTCCTAAATAATATTTACTATTTTCACTATTTACGAAAAGATTACTGGCTGAAATATTTATTTGAAAGTGGAACCAAAATCACAGCAAAACCAGATAAGAGGTGAGTGGCTTGAATTATTAGACAAATATATAATTATGAAAATTTTTTACTTTTCGTCTCTTAATTATATAATTAATGTATTACATTTGGTCATGTCGTCTAACTTTTTGGTAACAATTATTATTAGAATTTCAACGAAATTATTTTTCATTAAAATTTCAGCAATAGTTGGTTGAAGAATTAGATAGTAGGATAAAATGTGAAACAAATTACAAAGTCATTAACCTAATTTGAAAATATTAATAATCAAAGATAAAATATAATATAAATTACATAGTTAAACACTTAACTTGCAAATATTAATAATTAAAGACCAAATTTTATACATGTATAATTGAGATCAAAAATCAAAATTTTTCGAAAACTATTGAGTTTTTTTTTAGTTACCAACTCCGTTATAGTATCTGTTCGAAAAAAAATATTGAGTTTGTATGCAATAATGGTGGAACTGAAGTTATTGTTGACAGGTTCTATGCATCGGAAGTGGTGGTTGCGTTGGAATACCTGCATATGATGGGGATCATCTACCGTGATCTAAAGCCGGAAAATGTGCTCGTCCGATCCGACGGTCACATAATGCTCACCGATTTCGATCTCTCCCTCAAGTGCGACGACTCAAAGTCGATCCCGCAGCTCGTTCACGACCAAACTTCTCCGGCGATAGATCGGCGATCAGGCGACCGCCGCGCGAAATCGAGCGCGTTCTTCAAATCGACGTGCATTCTGCCGTACTGTGCAGCGCCGCCGCACGCGCCGTGCTTTCGCCTGAGGCAGAAGCGGAGGAGGAGGCGGGCGGGGCAGCGTAAGGCGCCGGTGGTGGTGGCGGAGCCGATCGACATGCGGTCGATGTCGTTCGTCGGGACGCACGAGTACTTGGCGCCGGAGGTGGTGACGGGGGAGGGCCACGGCAACGCCGTCGACTGGTGGACGCTAGGGATTTTCATCTACGAGTTGTTGTACGGAACGACGCCGTTCAGAGGGCTTGAGGATGATTTCACACTGTCCAATATTGTGGCCAGATGCCTTGACTTCCCCAAGGATCCAGTGGTGCCGGGCGCAGCTAAGGATCTGATTACGAAGCTCTTGATCAAGGACCCCACCCAGAGGATGGGGTCCACAATGGGGGCCACATCCATCAAACAGCATCCGTTCTTTGATGGGGTGAATTGGGCACTGTTGAGATGTGCATCTCCACCGTATATTCCGGATCCTCAGCCTTTCAATCACAAGGAATCTGTATCATCTAGTGATCTTGATGCTTCTATAGAATATTACTGATTTGTTTTTTTTTTTTGAGTGCAATTAGTATCTGTTCATAGTTACTTTCTCAACCTACTGAAGCACAAAGAGTCAACAGATGCCTCTATTGAGGCTTGAACCCACTCCCTTCCACATGGGAGTGTACACCGGGTGCCGCTTGACCACAAGACCACTGAGTCCGCAGTGTTTATTTTAAATACTTGAATTTTAATTCTTTTGTCAATGAAAAAAAATCATGTTTTGCACACAAATATGCTATAAAACGCCCGGTAGAAAACTTGAGCACAGAAAAAAAAAAAAAAAAACAAAGACTTTGCATTGAGCAATGCTATAAAGTGAATTTTAGAATGTGCTTTTATGTTTTAGCAAATGCATTTTATAATTTAGTTTGGTGCACCTCAGAGCACTAACAATTGAGTTTATCGCTCGAATTTTTGCAGTTCCAATAAGGAAAGAAAAGGAGAAAAAAGAAAATAAAATAGAGAAAAATAAAGAAAGAAAGACAGAAAGTCAGGGTGTTGACCGCTCGAATTTTTGCAGTTCCAATAAGGAAAGAAAAGGAGAAAAAAGAAAATAAAATAGAGAAAAATAAAGAAAGAAAGACAGAAAGTCAGGGTGTTGACCGCTCGAATTTTTGCAGTTCCAATAAGGAAAGAAAAGGAGAAAAAAGAAAATAAAATAGAGAAAAATAAAGAAAGAAAGACAGAAAGTCAGGGTGTTGACCGCTCGAATTTTTGCAGTTCCAATAAGGAAAGAAAAGGAGAAAAAAGAAAATAAAATAGAGAAAAATAAAGAAAGAAAGACAGAAAGTCAGGGTGTTGACCGCTCGAATTTTTGCAGTTCCAATAAGGAAAGAAAAGGAGAAAAAAGAAAATAAAATAGAGAAAAATAAAGAAAGAAAGACAGAAAGTCAGGGTGTTGACCGCTCGAATTTTTGCAGTTCCAATAAGGAAAGAAAAGGAGAAAAAAGAAAATAAAATAGAGAAAAATAAAGAAAGAAAGACAGAAAGTCAGGGTGTTATAGAGAAAAATAAAGAAAGAAAGACAGAAAGTCAGGGTGTTGACCAGAAAAATAAAGAAAGAAAGACAGAAAGTCAGGGTGTTGACCACTTGACCTGTTGGCTGCCACCCTGTTGATGTGGGCAGGCCAACCTCATTAGGTCTGCCCCACTGCGGACTTTTTTCGTGGGACTTTGCAGGTCGCTCCGCAAAGCCTACGAGTTAGGATTATGCAACCCTAACTCGCCTCATATGGGTCTGGGTCTAACTTCAAAAATAAAAAAATTATTATATTATTATTCTATATTCAAATAATTTAACATAAATAATATTATTTTTTTGTGTTTCAAAATTAAAAAGTTTACATTTTTTAAGATTTTAATGTTTAGTGTGTGTACAGTATATATATTATTTTTTTAATTTATAAAAAAGCAGGCAAAAAATTCTAGGCCCTAACACGCCCCACCGCAAGGTGGTTTAGGACTGACCCACAGACTTTGACACCCCTAGCGCCCTAGTTGTTGGTGTGCACACCTCACTAAGAGCATCTATATCAGCGCACCATGGGTGGTTTTTGGAACAGGACACGTTGAGATGGCAGTGAGAGAAGCCAAGAGAGAGAATTTGGAGGATCATCTGCAATGCATCGGAATTTTAGGTTCCCAAGGAAAAATGAAATAAATGCAGTCCACAAATGTAGTGCGCGTTGCGTGCACAGCATGCACCCACTTGGGTGTGTGCACTACGCGCAGGCGCGCCTGACAATCCTTTATTTATTATTATTTTTAAAAAAAAATCAAATTGTTTTTTTTTTCCTTCCCCTCATTTTCTCTTTCATAATCACACTTACAAAAATTTCTCAATAACCGCGAAAAAACTCCACTAATAATGATGCTCTAAAAAGCCCATAAAAAAATTCAAAAAATATGACTTTTGAAATTACTATTTTATAGTGGTGTATGAAACACTTTAAAATTTGAGTTATTTAAAGAATTGTCAAAGTATTCTTTTCTATTTTTCTTTTAGTTTAGAGCTGTTGATCTTTCTTGCAGAAAGGTTAGATTAGGAGGAATTGCCAATTTTGTGGACTATTTCACAGTACTCATCATATGGATTTTTTTTTTTATTTATTTTCTGTTTTCAGAATTCAAAAGTTATTTGATTGTGTCTACTTCATTTCTTTAATTTTTCTTTCACTAGTTCTTCAATTTCCTTAGTTTTTTCATTCTTCATTCTCCGTTATTCAAGTTACATAAATGAACTATTAGAGTATAGAAAATATTATTAGTATATAGGAATTAGATAAATATGTAAACAATATTAGTCTTAGAATATTGTAGATTATTACCTTATTTTAGGCATATGACCGTTGCTCAATATTGTATATATATGAGCCTAAAGGCATATCAATGACAGGGAAAAATCAATATTTCAAATCAATATTTCTTATATGGTATCACGAGCCTTCTTTCTACGTTAATTTTTCTCTCCTTCCCTGCGCTGCTTTTGTTTCCTTTCTCCTTCCCTGCTTTGCTTTCTACATCAATGGCAGATAATACAATTGGCCAAACATCATCCTCTCCCCCTCTATCTCAATCTACTCCTCCCTCCCTTTCTTTACTTCATCTGGCTCTCACAATGTCTAACATCAACACTTTCATCAAGGTCACACTTGATATTGAAAAAGGCCAATATATTACTTGGTCAGAACTATTCAAAATCCATGCCAAAGCTTACAAAGTTCTAGACCACATCATCCCTCCATCAAAGGAAAAAGCAAAATCAAATTCCTCTTTATCTCTAAAAGACACAGACCCGGAACTCTGGTCTCGAGTTGATGCCATTGTTTTACAATGGATTTACGGCACAATTTCTGACGATCTTCATAATACTATTCTTGAACGAGATTCTACTGCCGAACTCGCCTGGAACAGACTAGAAGACATTTTTTCAGACAACAAAAATTCAAGGGCACTCTACCTGGAACAAGAATTCTCTGCGGTTCGGATGGAACAATTTACAGATGCCTCTTCTTACTGCCAGCATCTAAAAACACTAGCAGACCAATTATCAAATGTTGGCGCTCCCGTATCAAACAACAGGTTAGTCCTTCAGCTCGTCTCAGTTTAACTGACGCATATGCTACGGTTGGATCACAGATTCGTCATGAGGACCCCCTTCCTTTGTTTTACAAAGCCCGATCAATGATTATATTGGAGGAAACGGCAATGGCGAAAAAGATTGCAAGCCCGTACGATACAGCTCTTCACGCAACTGCCGATGAACAAATCGCCAAAAACTTTTGGGAAAATCAAGGAGGTCGCGGTGGCAGAACATCTGGTTTTAATTCTCGCAGTGGCAGCTCTATTCGCGGCGGTGGCTATGGAAACTCCAGTTCTCGCGGCGGTGGCTCTGGCAACTCCTTTTCTCGCGGCGGCCACTCCATAAATCGCGGCAGTGGAAGAGGTGGTCGACAATCATCTCACGGCAGAGGTAGAGGAAATCGCGGTGGTCGACAACAACAATCACAGCCGCACAACCCTTTTTGGCAAAATTCTAATTCTTATCAGCAAAATTGGGCTTCTCTTTGGCAAAATTCTAATTCTTATCAGCAAAATTGGGCTTCTCCACCTATGTGGAATGGGCCATGGCAACCTTGGGCTACTCCACCTTGCCCATATCCTACCCCATGGCAACCTTGGGCTACTCCACCTTGCCCATATCCTACCACACCAGTCCAGTGGCAAAGAAATCAAGCACAAGCACCCTCACAATCTATCCTTGGACCAAAACCGTCTCAGGCCCACTTAGCAGCAACAAATTTGGGTCAATCTTCGTATGCACCAACCGATATTCAACAGGCTATGCATACACTCTCAATTGCTCCTCCTGATGAACAATGGTACATGGACACAGGAGCTACATCTCACATGACATCAAATGGAGGTAACCTTACATCTTATTTAAATATGAATAAAAATAAAAATATTACTGTTGGTAGTGGTGATACTATTCCAATTATTGGTTGTGGCAATGCTTTATTACCCAATCCCCATCCTCCCTTAAATTTAAATAATGTTTTGCATGTTCCAAAATTAATTAAAAATTTAGTTTCCGTAAGGAAATTCACTACTGATAATAATGTCACAGTTGAATTTGACCCTAATGGATTTTCTGTGAAGGATTTTCAGACAGGGATGCATTTAATGAGATGTGATAGCACAGGAGACTTATATCCAATTACTGCAAGACCTTATTTTGAAACATCAACACCCTCAAGTTTTGCCGTGTTATCTCCCCAACTATGGCATAACCGTCTAGGACATCCCGGAGCTCTTGTTTTAAATTCTCTACGTAGACATAATTTTATTATTTCCAATAAATTTCGGGAAAATTTTTTTTGTGATTCTTGTTCACTTGGGAAACAAGTTAAATTACCTTTTTATGACTCATTATCCATGACTTCTTTTCCTTTTGATATTGTGCACAGTGACCTGTGGTCGTCACCTACCCTAAGTTCGGGTGGGCACCGTTATTATGTTTTATTCCTTGATGATTTTACAAATTTTCTATGGACTTTTCCAATTGCTAACAAATCTCAGGTATATTCAACTTTTCTCTCTTTTCGTACTTATATCAAAACCCAATTTGAAAAAGAAATAAAATGTTTTCAATGTGATAATGGGGGAGAATATAATAATAGGTCCTTTCATAAGTTTTGTGAGTTGAATGGTATGCGTTTTCGCTTTTCTTGTCCTCATACATCTTCTCAAAATGGAAAGGCTGAAAGAAAAATTCGGACAATTAATAATATTACCCGAACCCTTCTTGCTCATGCCTCCCTACCTCCTTCATTTTGGCACCATGCACTACAAATGGCCACATATTTACTCAACATACTCCCCAACAAAAAGCTTGCTTATCAAACACCCACAAAAATTCTTTATCAAAAAAATCCCTCTTATTCTCATCTTCGGATCTTTGGATGTTTATGCTACCCATTACTTCCCCCCACTTCACGTCACAAATTGCAAGCCAGATCATCTCCTTGCGTTTTTTTGGGATATCCGGCAACTCATAGAGGTTATAAATGTTACGACTTATCAAGTCGAAAAATAATCATTTCAAGGCATGTAAATTTTGATGAATATACTTTTCCGTTTTCCAAATTACATGCTACAAATTTATCTACTTATGAGTTTTTGGACGCAGGCTTATATTTTAACAAATACTTATCTCACGGCTCAATTCCTACTATTGGAGCCCAACAACAAAGTATATCACCTCTTCTTTCTCCCATTCAATCTCAGCAAAGTCCGGCATATTCTCCCTCTCATGAGATGACCCCCCAACAATACACTTCACCTATATCTGCAACCCCAATAGAAAATAAATCAACGCAGTCCAATCTTTCTCCTCGGACCACTGCCTTGCCTCAACCTACACCTTCATCATCTCTAAACTCTCAGCCCACGCCACCAACACTAACCACCCAAGAATCTACCCAAATAAATCCACCTCATTCTCCTCAAATGACCACAAGAGCACAACATGGAATTTTTAAACCTAGAAAACTCTTTAATCTTCATACTACTGCTACAACCTCCATATCTCCTCTACCTGCAAACCCAATACATGCTCTAAATGATCACAATTGGAAAATGGCTATGAAGGATGAATACGATGCTTTAATTAAAAATAAAACATGGGAGTTAGTGCCACGTCCATCCAATGCTAATATTATTCGAAGTTTGTGGATTTTCAGGCATAAAAAGAACTCTGATGGTTCATTTGAGCGCCACAAAGCCCGCCTTGTAGGAAATGGTGCATCACAACAAACTGGCATAGATTGCGGCGAAACGTTCAGTCCGGTGGTTAAACCGGCAACCATTCGTGCTGTACTAAGTATTGCACAATCTAAATCATGGTGTCTGCATCAGCTGGATGTCAAAAATGCTTTTTTACATGGGAACCTCGACGAAACTGTCTACATGTACCAACCCCCTGGCTTTCGTGATCCTCAACACCCGGATTATGTGTGCCTGCTGAAAAAATCTCTATATGGACTCAAGCAAGCACCTCGCGCTTGGTACCAACGCTTTACAGATTATGTAGCTACAATGGGGTTCTGTCACAGCATTTCAGATCACTCTTTATTTGTATACCGTCAAGGCACAGATACAACATATATCCTTCTCTATGTGGATGATATCATCCTCACAGCCTCTTCAGATAGTCTTCGAAAATCCATTATGTCCAAGCTGGGTTCAGAATTTGCTATGAAGGACTTAGGTCCTCTAAGCTATTTTTTAGGCATATCCGTCACCAGACATTCAGGAGGTCTTTTTCTTTCTCAAAAGAAATATGCAGAGGAAATAATTGAGCGAGCTTCCATGTCTTCTTGTAAACCATCTCCTACACCAGTAGACACGAAAGCAAAGCTCAGCATCTCTTCAGGTAATCCCTATCATGACCCAACTGAATATCGTAGTCTCGCTGGTGCCCTACAATATTTAACTTTTACAAGACCAGACATTTCTTATGCCGTTCAACAAGTTTGCCTATTTATGCACGACCCAAGAACCCAACACATGATGGCATTGAAAAGAATAATTCGCTACATACAAGGTACTCTTGAATTCGGTCTTCATATTTACCCATCTTCAATTAGCAAGCTCGTATCATTCACCGACGCAGATTGGGGCGGATGTCTGGATACTAGAAGATCTACTTCTGGCTATTGTGTATATCTTGGGGATAACTTGATATCATGGTCTGCAAAAAGACAACCTACTTTATCCCGATCAAGTGCTGAGGCAGAATACCGCGGAGTGGCTAATGTTGTCTCTGAATCTTGTTGGATCCGAAACTTACTTTTGGAGCTTCATTGCCCAGTTACAAAATCAACCTTGGTTTATTGTGACAATATTAGTGCGATTTATCTTTCCGGCAATCCGGTTCAACATCAACGCACGAAACATATTGAAATGGATATACATTTTATTCATGAAAAAGTCGCTCGAGGTCAAGTACGTGTCTTACACATTCCTTCACGCTATCAAATTGCCGATATTTTCACTAAAGGGCTTCCACAACAACTCTTTGATGACTTTCGAGATAGTCTCAACGTGCATAAACCTCCCGCTTAGACTACGGGGGTGTATTAGAGTATAGAAAATATTATTAGTATATAGGAATTAGATAAATATGTAAACAATATTAGTCTTAGAATATTGTAGATTATTACCTTATTTTAGGCATATGACCGTTGCCCAATATTGTATATATATGAGCCTAAAGGCATATCAATGACAGGGAAAAATCAATATTTCTTATATGAACAACATATTCTCGAATTTTCGTTCTCTACCAACACTGAAAATTTTCTATGGTTAGTAAACACATTTTGTTTTCTTTTCCATAAACATGAACACAACACACCCTCCCTTTCTGGAGATCGAAAACATGGACAGTAACCAAATAGGGATGGGAAGGGGGGTTGTTTTGGCCATTTCCCAATCACAGTTCAGTTTCTGGTTTCAAGTCCTTCAAAATGCCAAGATTTAGTAATGAAGCAAGGAAAGGAAAGCATAGTAGTACATATATAAGAGAAATGACTTTCTTAAGAATCTCCAGAGCATTTGTAAAACATCATAAGAAACTATGAATTATTTTTGGTTAAACATCAATTGTAGTACAGATACCTTCGTCACAAAGCCAATAAGCGCATGGACCATGAACATACATATATAGTTTTAAAAGCTTTTAGTCACCGCGATGGGATGATTATATCAAGCAGTGGGAACAGCTTCCGAATTCGGCTTTGTTTCAGTTCCAGCTGGTGCTTCCGCTTCCCAGAATGACGTTTTCTTTCCAGTTTTTGAAACCGTCTGGAGAACATCCTCTGGCTTCACATTACCCTTCACCGTCACTTTTTGCTCCTTCAAATCAATGTCAAATGACTCTACACCTGAACATAGTTTAGCAAGCTAAGGTGAGCGAGCATGAGATCGAGAATGCATTATTTGTTACACCTGGCTGAATAGATAGATAAACATTACAGCTAGCATACCGAAACAATAATAGTAATTATTTTCGTTATGTGATAAGATATTCACTTGAAAGGCCTTTTTGGCCAATGTCAATAACTCACTATCAAAGGCATCTATTTGGGCGTGCTCGTCTTCCTAGTTCATTAAACCATAGTAAGATTAAAATTTTGGCTGCAAACAGTAGAGCCGATGGCTTGACAGAAACTGGCTTGTATAGTGTCTATAATGCGCAATAATCTTGTTATAATAGTCCCTCCAATTTGTGTAAATTGGGTCAATTAAATTTCAACTTAAATAAAGATTCGAGGTTAAAGGCATTTTAAGGATCAAAGTATTGATACTTTAAAGACAGACATCTTAGAACATATAGCACAGAATCTCCCTGCAATATAGTATTGATGAAAAGCGGGTAAGATAGATACCTTCCATCTTCCCCAAAACCCTGTTGACAGCCCCGACACAGCCCTGGCATGACATGCCAACCTTGAGAACAACAGTCTGCATTAATCATGAACAAAGAAAGATTTAGTACGTCTCAAATGGATTGGGCATGGAAGTTCTGGTTCTAGTTCTAAAACACACAACCACATCAACATTGCACATAATCTAATACTTCAGACAATAGGTCTAACAAATCATAATGTTGTTTAATCCTGAACCTCTGAATGCTTCCAGACTCCAAAGCATGTGCCACGGGGTAACCCAACCAAGTTGGCTACGGATACAAACTTGTAACCACAAGGTCACGAGTTCGAATCCCTGCTTTCATTTGAGCCAGTCAACTATGGACAACCTAGGTTATAAGGCAGGGTTTACCCGTGTACACTCTCGGGTAGTGGCTGCGAGTTTCCCTCGTTACTCCAAAAAAACATGTGCCACTTAAACTGCATTTTTGTTTAGTTCTTTCCCAATTTCATCCTCTCTCAAATAAAAAGGTGGCCCTAAATCAATATATTCCTATGTTCAAAGTCCAATAATAACATTTCTTCTTCTTCTTCATTTTTTTCACACTGAAAACATTATGTATACCATTACGCTGAACATGTACACTATTGAAAGGGCAAAGGTTTTTGAACTTATTAAGAAGCTTCAAAGGATTGAAGTTCAATTTTGAAACAATTTAGCATTATCTAGGCATCTGAAATAGCAAGGAAATCATCAAAATAGCATTCAAATCCTATCTGGACAAATAACAAGCAACAAAAATACATGAAACTGGGATCCAGAAATTTCTTGGCAATTAATTGATCTAATCCATGTAAAGATCCCAACTTTTTGTATAAAAAGCAATACCCAAATTCAAGATTCAACATAATCATGCAAAGTATGAGAATTCAAGCTAATCAAAACTGCAATTTGTTAAACCCCAAACAATATCAAGCAAGATTTGATGAATTTTAGAATAGAAGAGAGTACCTGAGACATGGTGACAAATCGGATTGAAAGGAAAAAGAAAATGCGGAGATTTTTGTGTTTCTTGCGGAGAAGGATGATTGGCTAATGTGGTCTGTATTTAATATTTATAGTAGGCGAGGCAAAAAATAAAATATTTTCCCATTTTATTTAAGTTATTATTTTAATTTCTTTCGATGCATAATGATATAAAGCTAATTATGATCCAAAATTACACAACTTCTGGAAGAAACACCAATTGAATTTATCAAATTTACAATAATCAATTCCTCTGTGGACAGATTTTCAAACATGTACAACCTAAGAGGAGACGGTTGTCGTGAGGGGTTATTCAATAGGTATATTAAAAAAAATGGCAAAAATTTGTGTGAGACCGTCTCACCATGAGACGGGTCGGGTCGGGTCGGGTCAATGTGCAAATGTAACACTTATATGCACAAATGTCATACTTATATGCTCAAATGTAATACTAATCAGGAATAACATTTTTGTTACTTATTAGGGTAAATGTAATACTTTTAAGGGAAAATACAATACTTTTACATTTCGATTTTAAAGTATTACATTTTTCCTCAAAAGTATTATATTTGCCCTTATAAGTGAGAGACACTTGTCAATATTACTTATTATGAAAAATGTATTACTTTTTATCTTATAAGTAACAAAAATTGTATTTTTGATTAGTGTTATATTTGAGGATATAAGTATGAGATTTGCATGGTGCTATGACCCGACCCGACCCGTCTCACGAATAAGGATCCGTGAGACGGTCTCACACAAGTGTGACCCAAAAAAAATTGGGTTAGATCACGAGGTGTAATGAACATGCCCTAACTGTAGAAGATACCTTTAAAAGACAAGAATGAACGGCCATTCACTCAAATTAAACTGGGTCAATAGGTATAAAAATTTGGCCTCATAGTAAAATGTTTTTCTGTTCATAATTACTTTCTCAACCTACTAAAGCACAAAGAGTCAGCATTGACTGTGCTGAGACTTGAATCATATGGGGGTGTAACTGGGTGCCACTAGACCACAAGATCACAAGATCGTAGTAAAATATTTTCGTTTTGTGACTTTATTGATGAAATTAAATTGGGTAAAAATTAAAAATTACAAAATTATATTATTGTTCTGGATAATTAAAAGATTGCCTGTTTTATTTGTGTTGATCCCAGATTGAAATTCTGTTAAGCAATCTTGTCAAAGCTAAGCTTGATTTCTGGTAGGTGGGTGGGTATTGTAGTTGGACCAAACTTTAATGTTATTGCAGTACAATGTAGTATTGCAGTACATGATGGATTTGGTACTACCATTCCAGATTTCCAGGTCTTTCGTCAAGTACAGCCACATTTACATGTATTTTAGGTGTGTTTAGCTGTTTAGGTGTTATAATTTAATTATTTAATAAAGGATTATATTTTTTTGAATACTATTGACTCTGTTACAATGTAGTATATGTTCATAACTACTTTCTCAACCAAATGAAGCACAAAGAGCCAATATTGCCCCCTTCCATGTGGGGTGCAACCGAATGTAGTATCTGTTCATAGCTACTTTCTCAACCAAATGAAGCACAAAGAGCCAATATTGCCTCCTTCCATGTGAGGTGCAACGGGGTGTCACTAGACCATAAGGTCTTTGGCAATAAAGGATTCTATTATTTGAAAGTGAATTAATTATTATATGTTAGGTTGAATAAAATTTTAGGACAAGAAGTAATTTTTTTTAGTTGAATACTATTGACTATATCACAATGCAGTAAAATTAATATCGCCTCCATTGAAGGATGGATTGAACCCACAACCTTCCATATAAAGAAGGGAGCAATTTTGTGCCACTAAACCACAAGGTCCTTGGCTGCAAGAAATAATTTTATTATTATTATTATTATTATTATTATTATTATTTTATAAGGGATGGTTTTAATACGTACACTAGACCACCATAAATTGGATAGTACAAAAAATAATGGTATAAATATTCACAAGTTTATTGGGTTTAGTCGCCGGAACCTTAATGACTTATTATTTACGGTGAATAACTGGCTATTAAATTTAGATGAATCAAAATGATAAGTTTGAATGTTTAATTATAATTTTTTAAAATTGAAGGGTTAATTATTTTCTCGTGTAAGTTCAAAAGTTTATAATAAAACTAGTATTACAAAACTCTTTTGGTCAATAAAAAAATGTTGATAAACTCTTCTGATACAAAATAGATTCCTTCTCCATCTGGTCGACTGGTCCTATCAAAGGTCTCTTCGGATACTTGGTCAAAGTTTTCTTTTGGTCCCAAATCAATCAAAAAGTGATCTCTAGGTATGATGTCCGTAAGGATTTTTGGTTCTTTGTGATTTGAGATTACTTAGGTAATTTGAATTTAATAATATTATATTATTTTATTCAGGGACGTATTCAGGAATTTGTTCTAGCGGGGGCGAAATATTAAACAAAAAAAAGAAAAAATACTTAAAGAAATATAATCATAAATATTGTTGGATATAGGCGATAAATAAAACATATCAAAACTTTATAAAAATATTTATAACAAAATATGAAACATAATTAATTTGATAAATTAATTCAAATAGAAAAAAAATTATAAATTACATATCTCATTATATATATATTAAAAAATTCATAAAACTTTTTTGAAGCAATAAGGGATTTGAACCCCATAAGGCCATAACCTTTCTTAGAACAAGAATATATCTACCAACTAGTCAACCTAACATCTTGTGTATATTAATCTATTACATAAAAAAATCACTATAGAAGCTACAGGAATCGCACATATTAATCTATTACATTAAAAAATCACTATAGAAGCTACAGGTAGGGGTAGGAATAGGCCAGACCCCTTCATAGGGGCCTACAGCTTGGTCTACTTAGGGCTTAGCCTGGCCTAGCCTATTTAATAAAAAGGCCAGGCCTAGGCCTAATTAGAAGTCTATTTAGTTAAATAGGCCTAGGCCTATATTTAAAAGTCTAGCCTACAAGCCCGCAGGCCTAACCTATTTATATATATACTATAATATTTTTATTTAATTATTATATATTACATTTTATATCTAATATATTTATATATATATATATAATTTAACCCCACTATATATATATATATATATATATAAACTTCTATTCAAATGAGTTCTGTTTATTATATGAGTCCATGTGCACAGTGAAATACCTTAGGTTGCACAAGTGCAGTATATTAAACCTGCACAGGTGGCCTCTATGAGCCAGTAGCACAGTGAAATACCTTAGGTTGCACCAGACATGCACCTCTCGCAACAAAGTAAAAAACACACCTATGCCCAAGCCTGTCGCCTCAATGGTAACATGCAAAACAGATACAACAGGATTTGCACAGTTCGTCTAACCACTATGCACAGATCTCCTAACACTAAAAAACCGGCGCACGGACTTGCCGGATGGGGTACTACATGAACGGCAAACGCATAGAGGGAAAACCCAATAATAACCCAACCAAACATTGATATATCACATCCTAAAACTCACATGGTTGAACCACACAACGGATGGGCATGCCGAAAAGAAATTCAGAGTCATATTAGGGGGCGTCGGAAAAAATCACCGGCCGCCAGAAATGCCATCCACGGTGATCACGGTCAACTGTGCAACACCCCAACGACCAATCGCCGATCAAAGATGAGTCGGAGTGAACAATCCGTTACGCAGCCGTAAGACTATGTAAAACCATAAACAATATTCATTTATGATTAAATAAAAAAGAGTAATTAAAATAAATTATTTTACTAATTTTAAAAGCACAAAACAGTTACGTGATTACCCCTCCCTATTAATCTGCCCATAATTTTAAAACAAAAACCAATTAAATCCTAGCCATAATTTAACACCACATCAGTGGAGCACAGTTGTCCACAGGACTCATGGGGGATGTGGACTCATGGGAGCAACCCTATATATATATATATATATATATATATATTATATATATATAACTTACAACCCTAATTCCCAATACCCAAATCCCTATTTTTTGTAATTTTTTTTACAGGTATACTTTAAAAGACTTTAAAATGTAGGTCTTAAATAGGTTCAAGGCCTATTTAAATAGGCTCAAAGCCTATTTAGGATCTATTTTGAAGCCTTCTTAAAGGCCTATATGTTAAATAGGCTTTTAAAAAGGTTTCAGGCCAGGCCAACTGTAGGCTCAGGCTTGAGACTAAAAAAAAGCCTACATACACTTGATTCAAACACACGACCTTTGCTAAAGCAACACATGATTCTACCATCTTGTCTAGCTTACACTTTGTTTAATGCATCTGTTTTTATATATTTATATCTAAAACAGGTATATATATATACATATACACATACAAAGCTATATATGGGGTGGAGGTGAGGTGAGTGGGGGCAGGTGCCCCCACTGCCCCCAGGGCAGCTCCATCACTGATCTTATTTGGTTCAATTTATGAGATTATCTAGTAATGATATATTACCTCAAAACTAATGTGACTTTAATATTTCACGGTAATTTGATTACCCCCATTTTCTTAGGTAATCTTAGGGTATGTTTGGTTGACAGGTTTAGATATCAGGAATGATATCAAAATCGTTGTTACGTTATTGTTTGGTTGACATGTTTTTAGATCACTACTATGAGTTTTGATTATTCCTTAATTACAAAATACATTCCTAATAAAATAAGGGTTTCATTCTTTCCTCTACAACCGTTTCCCCAACTATTAATGATCATTCTCATTCCACCCTACTAACAAACATACAAAATACTTTCACCAAAATCCATTACAATTACCAAGTATTTGATACCCATTCCGATTCCGATTCGCAATTGCGAACCAAACACAACCATAGATTACCTTGAATTATTCCAACTTTGTCATTGTTAACTAATCCTTATTTAATAATAATAATAATAATAATAATAATAATAATAATAATAACAAATCAATATATGTTTATATAACTAAATATATATGTGTATATATTTATATATTTATTTTTTAATATTTAAGCATTAATATTCATTCATATATATATATAGTATTGATGACATTATAGTAAATTGATCTATATAACTTAAAATATAATCCTAAATCAAAAAAGGTAATATTATATTCCACAATCCAAACCAAACACATAAGGTAATCTTATATTCCCAAAATCTCACATTACCTTTCTGGAGGTAATTCTATTACCTGAGGTAATCCAAGATTCCGTAAACCAAACTCCCCCTCACTATTCTTGGAAAACATATGTTCTCAACTCTTTTCTTTTGTTGTTTTGTTTTGTTTTTTTTTTAAAATTTAATTTAATTTAATTTTTTTATGTTCCTAAAAATAGCTCTCCTAATATTAAAATTAAAAAAAAAAGTAAGTCAACAACAAAATAAATATATTTTTCTACCTAACAAAATAAGTTCATAGGTGTATATTATCTTTTTTTTCTTTAATTTAATTTTTTCTATGTAAACACACAATAAAACATATTTTTTTTATATAACATAGGGAATTGTGGGTCATGTTTAACAAATATATGCACACATATATATACAAATTTGTGTATATTAATGAATGAGTTGATAATTTGAGCACAAACAAAACCAACACGAGCACATATATTTAAAACCCAACAAGGTACGTAAATGCACACACAATAGTACATGTTTGCACATATATCCAAAGACAAGAACAACAAACAATGACTTGACATAAATGATGACATGGACATTAGCAAATCAACACTGCATATGATGCCCGATTCAGTGCACACTACAACCAACATACTTGGATTAAATGTGCACACTAAAATATAAGCACACACAGAATCTTGGGATGCACAAAACACTACAATGCAGTGCACACATACCGCATATCTTAATCCCATGTGCACACATTTACAGATGTATACAAATCTATACTAGAGTGCACACTGAAGAAATATGAAGTGCACACGTATGGAATTGGAAGTACACAATCCTTCCAAAAATATACTTTCTAAAATCATGCATAACATTGAAAAATAATAATATTAGGATTATAAATGTGCACAAAATTACTAATTCACCCTTCCATAACTATATGAAAATAAATAATCTAATAAATCTAAAAAATCATGACGATACACAAACTTGAGACCAAAGGTTCATATTAGTCCTTACTCCTTAGTTCTCATGTGGGGAGGAGTTTCGCATACATACATACATACATATATATGTATGTATGTATGTATGTATGTATGTATGTATGCATGCATGCATGTACGTACGTAAAACATGAAAAAATGTGAACTAGGTTTCTCGTGATAAGTGTGGACTAATTTGATCCATTCATTTAGGATGATCAATAGCTAAAACATGACGGGGTCAATTTTATAAATATTAGTATAAGGGAATGAAGTTAGGGATTCAATGCATCTATTTCTTTAATGTAACAAAACTAATTAGATTTTAAGGTGTAAGTTGCTTTCAAAAATATCTTCATTTTTATATGTAATTGTGTCATTTATCAAAACCTTCAAAAAAGGGGGGGGGGGGGGGGAAATCATACAAATTGAGAGAGACAAAACAAATGAGCAAGAAGTTAACATATTTACTCTAAAAACAAAAAAAAAACAAAAAAAGAAGTTAACATATTCTTCTTGAAATTCAGGTGCACATTGTAAGAGTTCCAATATTGGATGATCTGAGTTGCCAAAAGTTTTCTAAGCATTGGTTTGAAGTCTGCCTATTGTCAATTTGATCAATTAAACATCACCTTCTGCTTCACTAATTTTACCATTTTTGTAGTGAAATCAATGCATCAATAACACAAAAGCGTCAATGAATCACCTTGCTTTTGGGGTCTGCATATTTAATTCTTCATAACAGTAAAATGGATATTTTGATGAAGCAAATTAAACTTTCTTGAACCAAAAGACCACACACAACCTGAAATGTTTTGAACAAATCCTCATATGAGAGCTAAATAATTGCATAATTAATACAGAGAAAATTTTCATGATTTTATGATTTCATGAAGCTTTTGCTGCATAGACCTGACTTTAATCCACATACAGATTACCACTGAGCAACATAACTAACATTATGTAGAACATGAATATTTACTCAACTGGAATTAATGCTACTACCAAACTCATCCAAGCTGGAAATTGATTCTTCGATGTCGAAGTCACCAACTGCATCTAATTGGCCAGCATCTGCTGTGACTTCATCAACCTTGTGGAGAATTTATTGAAGCGAATGTAGGAGACGAGAGAGTGATAGCAATTGGTTGAGCCTCAACAGCCAAGATCTTGGATTTTTAAGACAATTAATTGTCCCGTACTACTTGCCTCTTCAACCAATTCCATCTCGATAAGTGGTGGCTCTTGCTTAATAACAACAATGTTTTTGGTTCAATCCCCTTTGTTTTGTCAAATGCAAAAAGTTTAGTACAAATGCAACTTCATACAAACCAGATTTCAGGATTGATTCCTCCAGAGTTAGAGAATTTTGTGAGCCTTCAAGTTTTTTTTTTAGTTTTTTTTTTTAAATTTTTTTTGGGAAAATCATATTGAAGGTAGTGTGCATTATTGGCCCATTTTAAGTTAGTCATTTCTCAGATATAAGTGAAAGAGGTACACTGATGATATGATTTTTTTTCGTTCCCTATTAGTTCTTTTCGTATATTTTCAGCATTCAATTTTTGCAAGTAATGCATATTCATTCTTCTTACGCTTTTCGTGATTGCAACTCATACAACAAAGCCATCACCTTTAAATCCAATATAATTATGAGACTGAAATAACAATCACACAAAAATAAGAATAATAATGTTGACCTTTTTAGATTCAAATATGGTCTTTTTGCAAATTAGCACTAGACCACCGGTAACGCAATTGCACATAAAACACTACTAATAAAAATAATTGGACAAGCAATGAAGACGAAGACAATGACAAACACATCCAAAAGCGAATTAACAAAACATAGAGTAATTCCAACCAAAAGTGATATCTACTTCCTAATAGCATACCAACTACAATAAGTATTTAGATAATTGTTTTTAGGAATGTGCAAACATTAATTTTAATGCAAACTATAATGAACTTCTCATGTATAATCTTGCATTGATATACATTGAATTTATTATTTAAATACAAGTATTGGGCATTAAGATCCAATGAAAACACACCCCAGAGAAAACTAAAAACAAATCTCAGCCTTACATTTGTAAAAGTCGGACGGATCATATAATATTTTTTTTAAAAAAATGCGCTAGCATTTTCATAATTATCGTCAACTTCACTTTGCAAACTTGAACACTTAAAATATGCAATAATATACCCTATTGTCAAAACCAAATAAAACCAAAAACTCAGTTATAAACTCTAAAATCGAAACCCTAAGTGCAATGCACTTTCACATTTTTGCAAGTGCAATCTTTTAATACTAAATATCCAAGGACCTTGTGGTCCAGAGGCATCAAACCCTTCTCTTTATACAGGAGGTGGTGGGTTCGAGCCTCAGTGCAGTCACTATCTGCATTCTAATAGAGTTAGTAGTATTCAAAAAATATCCAAAATGTTAATACTAATTGTGTAATATTTTAATAATAAATGTGAAAACCTAGAAAATTTTGAAAAGTGCAGATTTTAGTGTTCAAGTTTGCATTTTTCACTTTGGAACTCCTTCACATATGATCTGTGCACGCGCGCGCATACACACAGACACACACATATAGGGACGAGTTCAGATGCGGAAGAGGTCCAGGTGCGGTCATGCGGTTAGATCTGAGCGGTTGATCAAATCTAGACCAAAAGCTCAAATCTATGAAAATTTTAAAAAAAAAAACGCACATTTGGAACGAAGAAGCATAAGCTAAAAATGGTGCACCTTAAGTTTTAACATCGCGCACCTTCAATTTATAACAATGGCGCACCTTAAGTGATACAAAAACGCACATTAAGAAGGAAAACCATGCACTTTAAGAAGAAAAATCACGCACCTAACGCTTTAGACTGACGCACCTTAAGTTTACACCTTAAGTTATTAACTGAAGAACTGCCTCACCTTACACACAGAAACCACGCACCTTAAGCACAGAACTTATGCACCTTAAGTTCTCACCTACACACACTAAGTACATAAACCACACACCTAAAGAAGGCACACAACGCACTTTAAGCACAAGACCTACGCACCTTAAGTTTGACCCGGCCCATATGGAAAATGACCAAATTAACATAACATTTTTTTTTATAAACATTGTTAATCCTGGACGTTGATTTTGACAAAATCAATTACTCTCCTCTCACTACACAACCACACCTAAGGATTACCGATATATATATATATATATATATATATATATATATATATATATATATATATATATATATATATATATATATATATATATATATATATATATATATATATATATATATATA
>NC_044920.1:5261368-5272917 GCF_003576645.1 Ipomoea triloba | reverse complement strand
TATATATATATATATATATATATATATATATATATATATATATATATATATATATATATATATATATATATATATATATATATATATATATATATATATATATATAGCTCCACGAAATGAGAACTCAAAGCATATGTTCTCTGTATCAAATTAACCTTGACCAGAAAATAAAATAGTATCAATTCCTTTTACTATTTCGTTCAAAAGTTGATTCTATTCCATTGCCCATTAGGGCAGGTAGGCGCAAGTTCAAAGCTAGCCATTGGAGGTGTATGTATGCGTGTGCATATATATATCTAATAAAAAATTTACCCTCAAGCAATAGAAAGTAGATGAGTAAACAATTTTTAATTTAAGCAAGAATCCAAATTAGGATAAACGTGGAAGGTATATATAAATAACATCTTCCTCGTCATCACCATGTAGAGGAATCAGGTTCCAATAATATAGAATCAATTTTCCCTACCACTATACATCACCTTTTAGGTTCATAAAAGGCCATGAACTGATGTCTTGTGGAAACAAAAGTAAAACAAAGTTTGATAAAAATAAAAATAAAAATTTAGCAATCTATCGATCTTCAAGAACTGAGAGGATGGCGCAACCCAGCGTTTCCCAGAGGGTGGTTGAAGCAGTCCCACCGCGGCGGCAGGTGGCGGAGAGAAGGCCGAGCTTTGGGAAGAGACTGGAAACCATAGAAGAAGAGGAGAGTGATGTCCAATACTATTCTCATCATCAGAGTTATGGCAACCAGAAGACACCCTTCTTGTTTCAGTCATCATCATCATCATCATCTGCCAAGTCTTCTACTGCTACTAATAAGAAGCAACTCTATTCTCCATGGAGCGGTTAATTAAGAGTGTGTTTGAGAGAGCGATGAAAGAGCTTTGGATGATTAGAACGATGAATAAATTAAACAAGTTTCAATAATTCTTTGAAAATTGCTTAAATGAACCGCAATTAGAACGATTAGAGTATTATTTATGGCTCTATTCGCAGCATTTTCAATTAAATTTTCATAAAAGGGTCTATAATAGTTGCAGTGCGTTTAGGCGATTTAGATGGTCAATAAAACTCTTTTTTTTTTTTTTTGTCTTTTTAATACTATTGACTTGTTACCATATCACTACTTGGGAGGGCCACAACTATGCCGCTTAACTATAATGTCTTTGACCATAGCTATGTTGCTATTATTCTAATCACTTCAATTTCATAGCTTTCTCAAACATATCCATTTTTTTTCTTTTTTTGAATAGCTTTGGGTAATGATGTTGTGGCCTTGTGGGAATAAGTGGGATGGTGGCAGTAATATTTAATTTATAAGTTAATGTCATATAGGGTTCTCTGAGCATAATAATTTTGCAACGTTTAGTCAATTTTAAGCTATAACAATAATAATAAAAATAATAATAACAATAATAACAATAATAATAATAATGATGATGATAATAATCTAGACATCCGTCCAACATTTGTCTACGGCCACATCTGACCATTGCCCTTCACTTATCACTACTGAGGTTCTTACTGCTCAACCTGTCCTTAAATACTTTACCTTCTTGAACGTTTGGATTAAGCATGATGATGATTTTCTGAGAGTGGTAAAGGAGAGTTGGGAGATCCTAGTGGACGGGACTCTGATGTATGTTTTGTGTGCTAATTAGCTGAACAAGTTGAGGAAGGTTTTAGCCATTTGGAGTAGGGAGAATTTCGGTGACATTTTTGCAAAGCTTCAGGAACTGGAAGATAAAGTTCATGCTTTGGAGGAGGTAATGCAATAGAACCTAGATAATATTGTGGCTCTCATTGACTATAAAGAGGGCGTTGCTCAACTGCAGATGCAGATTAAAATTGGAGAGGAATATTGGCAACATAAGGCCCATGTGAAATATGTACTAGAAGGGGATAGGAGCTTCAAGTTCTTTCATTCCCCTATCAAAGAAAGGCGGAGGAAGTTGTTCATAAGGTCAAGACTAAAGCGGGGTAGCAGATTGAAGACAAGTAGGGGATTACTTAATAGGCAATCTCGGTTTTTTTAAAACTATGTTTACGGTAGAGGTAGAAACTTTTGATTTGTCTAAACTTGATTGTGTTTCTCATTTTGTTACTGATGATGATAATGTCTTGCTTACTGTCGTGCCTGAGGAGGAGGAGGTTAAGGAAGTTGTTTTTCAAATGAACTCGGCTAGTGCTGCGGGTCTTGATGGTTTCTTTGGTGATTTTTACAAATCTTGTTGGGATATTGTTTGATTATAAACCCATAAGTTTGTGTAATTTCAGTAGCAAGATTGTTACTAAAAATCATGGCGGTCAGGTTGTCCTATGTTATTCCTACGTTGCTTTCTCCCCACCAGAGTGGTTTTGTGGTAGGGTGTTCCTTCACTGACAAGGTCTTGCTTGCATATGAGATGTGCCATGGTTTGAAATTGAGAAATCAGGATGTGGTGCTGAAACTTAATATTGCTAAAGCCTAAGACCGGGTATCTTGGTTCTTTCTTATTTTTGTGATACGGAGGATGGGGTTTTGTGGGGTTTGGATTGACTTGGTTTTCTGGGCTATGTCTAATGCCTAGTATTCAATGATTATCAATGGGGTTCAGGAAGACTTCTTCACCTCTGCTCAGGGATTGAGGCAAGGAGACTCGTTGTCTCCAAGCATCTTTATTCTTGCTCTTGAGGTGCTCTCCATGTTTGTTGCTCGAGTCTATTTAGATAGGAGCATTTCCTGTTTCTCGCAACCCGTAGGTACTCCCCATATTCACGACCTTGCTTATGTTGATGATGTTGTTATCTTTAGTACGGGTCATCATGGGCCATTCATAAGGTCATTAGGGCTTTGAAGTCTTATGAGGAAATCTCTAGACAGATGGTTAGTTTCTCTAAGAGTGCATTCTATATGCACCCTAACACTGTTGCTCATTTCATCTGTAGGATTAGAGATGCTATTAGATGCATTCACTGCCTGTTTCCTTTCACGTATTTGGGTTGCCCTATTTATGTAGGGGAAAAGAAGTGTGTCTATTTCTCCTCTTTGTGGATAGGGTTAAAGCCAAATATTTTGGATGGTAGCTGATAAAGTATATTCTTCTGGTCGGGTTAATTGTGATCGGGAAACCTATTGAGGGAAAACGGCGCGGCGCGGTGCGACCAGGAAGTGAATTAAGGGCTTGACCACGTGAGGTTGGATGGCTCCAAGTAGAGTGGTGTATGTTAAATGCCCTATGTATAAAGGGGAAGACGAGACACATGTAGATCGCCTGACATGTTCTGCACGTGTCGTATGGAGATCATGCGATGTAGCTATGCTTGCCAAGTTTCTTTAGGGGCTTGATCACGTGAAGAGATGCTTGGAGACTGGGAGGTCTAATGATAATGAGACTGGGAGGTCTAATGATAATGAGACTAGGAGGTCTAATGATGATGAGACCAGGATGTCTTCTAATGATAATGTAACCGAGAGGTAGGCATGTGCTCTCAAGGTCGGAAAATATGCTCGTGAAACCGGAAAATACCCTCATGAGACCAGGCCAAGAAATTAGGAAGTGTACTTACGAGGTCGAGAAGTACACAAATATGGTAAGAAAATACCTTATGAGGTTAGTAAATACATCAACGTGGTCAGAAGAGGCACTTATACGCTCCGTAGGGTCAGTAGTGGGTTACCCTATAACCCTATCACAAGCCTCTCACTCCCTATGGTGCAGTGCAAGGATCGTCAACACAAGGGAGTAGACCACACAATACGAAATATTCCCAACTCCTTCACTTTTGATTGGGGTGGGACGTGGGTTATCAGACTTTATTTACCTAACTCGTAGGGTTTTACCGATCAAGAGATTGGAATTTTACCAATCTGCAGAGATCGAACTTTTACCATGATCTAGAAATCAGATTTTTATCACGACCAAGAGATCGAATTTAATCATGATTAAGAGATCAAATTGTACTACTGGTCAAGAGACATGATTTCTATACGATTGAGAGATCAAATTATATATATATATATATATATATATATATATATATATATATATATATATATATATATATATATATATATATATAAAATATTTATATTTAATTAAAAAATTGTTCAGTTTTTCGGTTCGGGTAACCCAAACTGTTTTGACCAGCCCTAAATTTTTTTATCACAATTAAGAGATCAGATTAATTGTGATCTATAAATCAATTTTTACGGATCAAGAGACCATATTTTTACCGAGCTCAGGGTGCCGGTGGTGGAAGGATCGACTTGGCTAGACTTAATTGTCTATTTTGCAAGGCTTATGCTGAGATCTTATCTTGGGCTTAGTGTGTCGGTGGTAGAAATACGACCTAACCGGGCTTAATATATATAATTAGGCTATTGTTATTTTCTAAATACAAGGCTATAACCAATACAATACAATTTACAATTTAAAAAAGAATAAATTACCATTTTGGTCCTGTGACTATTGGGGTATTGTTAATTGCAATCCACGACTTTCAAAACTGTTAATTTAGTACCTTAACTATTCAATTTTTATCAGTTTTGGTCACTCTGGCCAAATTGCCAGCCAAACTTCACCAGTAAATATTAAAGGCCAAATACTGAGGGTATTTTAGTCATTTTAAATCTCTTTTCTTTCTTCGCGGTTCTTGAAGTTGTCGTCGCCACCCAAACAATGCCGGTTGTCGTTTCTGTCATCGCAGTAACCACCGGAGTCCAGCAAACCAGAGTTGTCAATGCAATCTTCCCAAACATTTGCGTCTTCAACTGTTGTACTTAAACCCAACCTTGAACCACTTCCCACACACAACTATTGCACTTAAACCCAACCTCGAAGCTAATCATGAACACATTATCACCTTTCTTAAGCTTCTTCTTAGCTTCCATGTAGGCCAGCACGTACCAAAGGATGTCGATGGAGGTGTTCCAGAATATGTGCAGCGTCATCGTTGCTGGCTCTAAATCGTGTTCGCTCAAGTTGAGGCTCTAGCCTATGCCATTGATCACCGCTTTCCCTTTGCTGTGGATGCAGAAATTATCGACTCCAGTCTTGAAGTTGATGGCCGGCCGTGGGGTGTAACACCCCTAACTTTCAGGCTGAGATAAACAATAAACTTAAGGTAAAAGCTATCAAATCTCAACACTAATAATATAAATGCGGAAGCGTTAACTTAAACCAATTCGGGGTGCTACGTCACATCCAGGCTAACCATAACCTAGATGCTAAGGTTAATTCAACATCCATCTCAAAATCCTCAAAAGTCAACAGAATCTAAACAAGTCAATACAACCATAAGTCTAAGGCACGCAAGCCCAAATGTCTAAACATCACCAACAAGCACTAAGCTAAACCTAGTGGAGGAAGTAGAACAACAGCTAGTGCTTTCTCATGCAGAATCTACTCCATACCTGGAAAACAATTAGAAATATTAGCAAAGAAATGCTAAGTAATCATCCACTCACACTCGTGAGAAATACAATAATATATCATAGCTTTGTAAATAGGTTTTACGCACGCATATAGAATATATGCCAACGAAACTATCCTTTGTTTAAAAACCAAATGACTCAACAACAATAGGCTGAATGAATTACAAACCAAGGACACCTCAACGAATTCAATATCAAGGAATGAATCCATAATACCACTATTCCATAATAAGATACTTAATTAAGCACAAGCTCAACTGAACAATACAAGTGAAACCAACCAATCAACGACCTCACATCACTCTCTTAGAGTGACACAACCCAAGAAACATAGAATAAGCTCCAAACCAAACCCTCCCAACCATAACATAAATAACATATCATAGAGGCATTCAATGCTCAGTCACAGAGGCATAAAGGCCCAATCACAAAGGCATACAAGCCTAGTCACATTGGCGTACAAGCCCAAATCATAGAGGCATACCATGCCCAATCATAGAAGCATAATAGCTCGAATCACAGAGGCATACAATGCCCAAAGAACTCCCTTCCACACCAATAGATATACATAGAGCCGTAGCTCGACTAACCACTTTCCAAAGGGTATATAAGACTCAAGAAACCAAAGAACTACTCACAAGAGTTCAAGACCTCAACATATCAAACTCAGGTTCATTTCCAAAGAAAGATACTCATACAAGTAGTATTCAGATTCAGAACATGATCCACAAGACATTATGCTCAGAACATTAGCCCAAGAATCAACCAATAATACTCAACTAATAATCCAAGATAAATGACCAATAAACATGAAATAATACTCAATAATCAGGGTAGTATACTCAACAACATACTCAGAATATACTCCAGAAATCAAAGGGGAACAATAGAGTCTAGGGGTGTGCATTCGGTTAACCGTTCGGTTAACCGAAACGTTTTAACCGAACCGAATTAACCGAAATTTTAAAACCTTTAACCGTTAACCGAACCGAAGTATGTGTTACTGAATTAACCGAACCGAAATTAAATATTTGAAGATAAATATAATTAAATATTGGATTTATAAATAGATAAATAATTAAATATAAATATTAAATACTAATTAGATTGAAGATTTGAAGTTATGGATGTTTGAATATTTGAAGTTATGGATGATTTGTATTTTATTTTAATTGGATTTATTATTTTAGGTGTTATTTTTAAAATTTTATATTTTAGTGGCAGAAGGGGGTGTTCCGCCCCCTTCGTGCGGATGGTTCCGGTAGAGCGACACATTCCGCGAGTTTGTTCCGTCAGTGTGTTTTCCCTCTCTGTTTCAGTGCTGTGTTGTGGTCTGATGACTCTATTAGGGGTGTGCAATTTACCCAAATTTTTCGGTTAACCGACCGAACCGGAAAATTTCGGTTAACCATTAACCGAACCGAAAAATTCGGTTCGGTTAATGGTTAAAGGAATCTTGAAATTTCGGTTAACGGTTAATTCGGTTAACCGACCTTTCGAACCGAATTAACCGTTAACCGAAATTTCAAGATTCCTTTAACCATTAACCGAACCGAATTTTTCGGTTCGGTTAATGGTTAACCGAAATTTTCCGGTTCGGTCGGTTAACCGAAAAATTTGGGTAAATTGCACACCCCTAATAGAGTCATCAGACCACAACACAGCACTGAAACAGAGAGGGAAAACACACTGGCGGAACAAACTCGCGGAATGTGTCGCTCTACCGGAACCATCCGCACGAAGGGGGCGGAACACCCCCTTCTGCCACTACTCACCGCTAGCTCTTTGAGGAAGGGTTCAGCTGGACACATTATATCGCTGGACCTCTCCGCAAGAACAAAACCCAACCCAGAATATTCAGACACGATGCGATGAACACAGTAGGTCATTCCAGTACCCAGAATATGATTAGCATATACATTTCAGAAGCCAAATAACACATGGAATCCATCAAAGCAATACTCAAACATACCAAGGTTCAAGAATAGCTAACACAATCCAAAGATCCACAAGGTAAGCTCAATAATCCAACAAAACACAAGCTATTCCCAAGAAATAATCCACAGGATTCCACAATACACCAAAACACATATATATGAGAGTGAAAGTAGATTTAATGAGACATGGAGTGTTACCTCTATTCTAGCTTCTCCAAACACAATCTCCTAGCTCACCCAATCAAGCCTCCATCATCACCATGATCATCTTGACCCAAGAACATCCCAAGAAAATCATAAGAACTTATAAAGACTAAGGAAATGTAGAATAAAATGCAATATAAACATGATCCAACACTTACCCAAGCTTAGGAATCCCTAAAAGAGAAGTCTTGACTTGAATCCTTGCTAAGAAGAAAAGATGATTTGTGTAGGGCTTTTTGGGAGTGAAAATGGCGTAAATAGTAGTTTAGGGGAAGGGAGAAGACTAGAACAATTAATTAATAGAAGGCTTTTATATGAATCCCACAAAATCTATACATACATAATATATGTAGCATTAGGGTAATTAAATGAAATTTTAGCTCTTATAATACAATCATTATTGTGTGGACCATACTATCAAATAATGCACATTCAATATAAAAATAATGTACATTCAATATAAAAATAATGTACATTATATTCAGGGGATGTACATTATTTTTGTACTGAATGTACATTATTTTTATAGTATAAAAATAATGTACATTCAGTACAAAAATAATGTACATTTAGTACATTAAAAATGTAAATTTTATTATGGTCCACACAGCTGTGTAGACAATAATTTGCCCTTATAATAGGAATGGGCTAGACCTTATCAATAATTAATTAAATAACATAAGGCTTGAATCTTTAAAGAATTGGGCCAAATAAATGTACAATTTATTATAAGGAATGAAAGACTCCAATTGGTATCCCTTACAAAATTAAATTACAAAATTGGGTTCTCTTAGAAATTAAATAGGCTAGACTAAGAAATATATATTTGTTCAAAGGATTCAGGCCCAATTAATTAAATTAATCCCACAAAAGAAAGGATTAACGGGGTTCAAGGCATGATTTAAATCCGGGGTATCACAGTGGGGTTTCACTTTTTGTGGAATTTGTCTGCAATTTTTTAAGGAATGAGAGAGTTGCGTAACGGACAAGCTCCCATACAGGCATGATTCTAGGGGCGATTTCTTTGAGGTTGCCGAAGAATGCCATGGTTGTGGCTTTGGGGGCGAGGGGGTTTCCAAGGTGGAACCCTTGTTTCACTAGTTCATCATCCTTTTTTAAGCAATAGTACAATTATAGGATTCGTCTTTTGCGTCGTGGTGTGTTCGCACTAGGGTTTTCAGCTTGAATATGACTTTATGCTTCAACGCTGCTTTGTTGGTCAAGAGTATAGCATAGCCGCTAGACCAAAACAAACAGTTGGCGAGAATCATGGACCTATCGTTCCTGGAATACCAGTTAGGGCTCAGACACTCCGAGGTTATGACAAGGGCGAATAGGTTTTCACGAGTTTTAAATATGTTTTCAACGATGTTAATGGATATGAGGTTGGCGCTACACCTCATGCCAGAGGGGTTGTTATGCCGTGGACCCATGTCCACCTTGCAAGATGGAACTAGGTCTACATTCACATACACTATACTTTACATTCACACTTTGTAAACTCCACATTCACACATTACAGGATTATATGTTTAGTAACTATATTACCACTGTTATGTATTCACACATTCAAAACTCTATATTCAAAGGTCCTATACTCCATATTCACAACTTGAGAACTCCACATTCACACATTACAGGGCTACAAGTTGCTAGAACTTCTTAACTCTATTACAGATTCACACATGCATAACTCTACATTCACGATTTCTATACTCCATATTCACAACTTGAAACCTCCACATTCACACATTTCTGGGACCCAGGTCCACCTTGCAAGGTGGACCTGGGTCCACAGCATAATTTGCCATGCCAGAGAGGTTGTGTGACACCCCGTAATAAATTATTCTGAAATTTCCCTCCATGATTATTTTCTAAAATTAAATCCATTCTTTTTAGTGAGCCCAATTCTTGAATTAAGGATATTTCCTAAAGTAATTCCAAATCAAAGGCCCAATTCTTTATACTAGTATATATATATATATATATATATATATATATATACATATATTATTTCTAAGACATTTAATTTCTAGTATTATGGATTTCCTCCTTGTTCTATGTATTCATTTATTTAAGAGATGAGTCATTTGACCCAATAATTATTCTTGTACATACAATTGTTATGTATAAAGATTCAAGCCCATTCTTCATTAAATCCTTCACCCAAATATATACATATATGTAAATATGTACTATGGTATATATTCAAGACTTAGCCTTATCTAGAGATCACACACTCTCTCTCTTCCCCTACTCTTCTTCTTCACGCCATTTCCTTCCATTTCTCCTTAAAAAATTGATCTTCATTTCATATTCAAGATTCAAGCAAAGATCATTCTTTTATTGTTCTTCAAGAAAGATCATGGTAAGATCTTACCTTTTCTTGCATTTTCTTCCCTTTGTTGCAATCTTTATGAACTCTTTCTTTCTTCTTGTGGTGGGTTTGGGTTGATAGATGATCAAGGAGGTGGTGGCTTGCTAGGTTGAGCTCTTGGAGGTTTTGGTTTGAAGAAGCTAGCTTAAGAGGTAAGACTCCATGTCTCACAAAACTTATTTTCACTCTGATATATGTGTATTTGGTGTATTTGGAATCCCTGAGTATATTTCTTGGAATATCTTGTGTTATGCTTTGTTCTTGAGTGGATCTTTATATATTCTTGGATTAAGTTGGTTATTCTTGATTCTTAGTATGCCTATTGTGATTCTAAGGGATTCCATGTATTTATTTGACCTTTGGAAAGTGTATTTTGAATTTATTCTGAGTATTGGATTGATCTACCGTGTCATTCGTGGAATATGTTCTTGAGTATGAAATTCTGTGCATTTCTGTTGTTCTTGCGGTGCGTTGTAACGATATAATGTGTCTCGTTAGATTTGCCCGTAAGTGTAGTGGCGGTGTGGTGTAGCGGTGCCTTGTAGGCCATGAGCTTGCCTGTCTCTTCTTGCGATCCATTGTAGCGGTGCATTGTAGCTCGTGAAGGTGTACCATCAGTTGTGTTTGAATACTGTTCCAGTAAATATTTTGACCTCCAGTGCATTGTTCTTCCATCTCTGGTTCATGATGAGTCTGTAGAGAGTTATGCTGAGTTTTTTGCATTGATTGTTGAGTATTGACCCATCGTTCTTGATCTCTATATTGAGTATTTGTTGAGTATCATTGGTTTGGTCCTTTTGGCTATCTTCTGGAAGTCTTGGTTTTTGATATTCATTTCATAAATATATATATCTATAAGTATGAGTATTCTTCTTTGGTATTGAGTATATTCTTGGTATATATATTATGATCTTTGGATTTTTGAGAAATATTTCTTGGAACTCTATATATATGTGTGAAACCCTTGGATTGGAGGTAATTGAGCTTCGGCTCCGAGCTCCGGCTCAACTGGATAGGTGGCGTTTGAGCTTCGACTCCTAACTTAACTATATATGGTATATGTATATTAACTAACTTGATTGGTGGTCTATTGGATTGGTGGTTGTGAGCTTTGGCTCCATTTGGTGTTGTGGTTGGACTGGTGTTTCGGTTGGAAATGGTGTAAAGGTTGGAACTAAGCCTATAGCCCTATATATGTATGCATGTATATATTGTATTTCCTTGTGTATGAGCATTGGGATATGTGTATTTGACTGTTACGCTTATTTCTTGAGTTGTTGGGGTTGTGTCCTTGTCTTTAGTACTTGGCTATTGAGTTCTTGTCTCGTGGCATCTTGGAGTTGTTCCTTTGATATTGAGTTCTATTGAGGGGTCCTTGGTTTATATTTCATTCAGCTTATCATTGTTGAGTCTCTTGGTATTTGATAAATCATGGTTTCGTTGACATATATTCTATACGTGTGGTGTAAAACATATTTTCACTATCAAAGTATATCTATGTATCTTTACGAGTGTGAATAGAGCCGTCAAAACGGGCTTAGCCCGTCGGGCCGGCCCGCCCCGTCTAGGCCCGCGGGCTTAGCCCGCCCTTTTTTTTTTTTTTTTTTTTTTT
>NC_044920.1:5212088-5261172 GCF_003576645.1 Ipomoea triloba | reverse complement strand
TTTTTTTTTTTTTTTTTTTTTTTAAATATAATATATATATAAAATATAATTTTAGATAATTAGTTTTTTTTGTAACCCTAGTCGTGACTCTCTTCTAAGTTAGAAGTCCAAAACTGACGATAGAGTGATAGACGAAGCGAAACCGCAGTCCGCAAATCTTCATCTCCGAATCAGAGATCGCCTCACCACCGCCCACCGGCCCACCGCCCACTCTGCTAGTGTGCCATCAACGACGCCGCCCGCAGTGGCAGCAGCTCCGCTGCCCACAACCCACTCCGCCAGCAGCGCCGCCGCCCTCTGCTCTCCGGTTGCCCAGTCCCACTCCCACAGCCCACTCCGATTGCTCTTCGGTTGCCGTCCGCAGGTATTGCTTGCCGCCCTCAGCCCTCTGCTCTCTGATGTATATATATGTTTAATATATTTATAATTAATAAATATATGATAATTATTGTATAGTATCACAGTATCACAATCTGTTTATATGATATGATAAATATATTTATATGATTTCTGTTTACTGTTTATGATTTTTATTGTATAATTATTGTATACTATCACTGTTTATATGATAAATATAAATATAAATATATTTATATGATTTCTGTTTACTGTTTATGATTTTTATTGTTTATGTTTTGTGTTTTGTATATAGATGGTGATGAAGGCAATAGTGGAGATGAAGCAGATGATATGAATGATGGAATGTCAAGTTGTGTATGATCAATTATGAATTTATGATGACTTATGTATAGGTTATTTTAATTATGTTTTATGTGAGTTATGTATTTACGGACTTAGGACTTATAGTTTTATGGACTTATGTGTTATATAATTTATATTGTTATGTACTTATGTGACTTATCTATATACGTTATTTTAATTATATTTGTTTGTTCTTATAAACTACAAAATGACAAATGATAAAATTTAAGGTGAATAAATTAACAATTCAAAAAAAAAAAAAAGGTGGGGGCCCGCCTAGCCCGCGAGCCTAGGGCGCGGCGGACCGGGCCTGGGAAACTCAGGCCCGCCAAGGAGCGGGCTTTTTTTGGCCCGCCCCACCAGCCCGTATTGACAGCTCTAAGTGTGAATGAGGTTTTACTTAGCATTCTTTGCTAATGTTTCTAAAATGTTTTCCAAGTATGGAATAGGACCGGTACGTGAGCGCGCTAGTTCATCATTCTATTCCTCTTTTATGTTATAGCTTGGTAGTTTGATATTTAAACATTTGGACCTACGTGCCTTAGAACTTGGTTGGCTATAATAATGGATTTATTATGTTTCAATTTGAGGATTATTTGACTATTTGGAACTAGCCTTAGCATCTAGGTTGTGGTTGAACTTAGATGTGGCATAACACTCCACTATAATATAGTTTCGCTTCCGCATTTCAGTTCTTTAAGTGTTAAGATATTTATAGCTTTGCCTTAAGTTTATTGCCTATCTCATTCTGTGTTTTAGGGGTGTTACGGGTTGTAAACCTTAATGTCCTCTCTCATTTTGGCAGCGTTATTGTTCATAATTCTAGTTTATTACTTCATATGTTAAACATTTATACTAGTACCGTCACTGGCGATAACTTCAAGAACAAAGAAGAAAGAAAAGAGATTTAAAATGACTAAATTACCCTCATTATTTGGCTGGAGTGACCAAAATTGATAAAAATTAAATAGTTAAGGTATTTTTTTTTTTTTGAAAGGAAATAGTTAAGGTATTAAATTAACAGTTTTGAAAGTTCTAGATTGCAATTAACAAGACACCAATAGTCACAGGACCAAAATGGAAATTTACTCATTTAAAAATTACATCCATACTTTTACTAATTCCAAGATTTATGCTCGAACTCGATAGACCTCTGATATCTCGATCAAACCAATTTCATGATTTCTACTACAGTTGCGTTGCTCAAGGAGTGGGGTTGTCGTTCCAGAAAGCAACGAAGATCGAGTTGAAGGGATCGACAACCATCGAAGAGGTTCAGAAGCAATGGAAATTGGGTTGGGGTAGCTGGTGGCTGTCGGGAACCTAGCAAGGCTTAGTCGGTGATCAAAATGGTTGATGAACTTGGGAAAGTTGACAAGGATATCGATGCAGTCATTAATTAGTTATCAAACATACATGCACTATTAGAATATAGAAATTAGATAAATATGTAAACAATATTATTCTTAAAATATTGTAGATTATTGTCTTAATTGAGGCATATGACCGTTGCCCAAAATTGTATATATATATATAAGCCTCAAAGGCAAATCAATGACACAGGGAAACAATATTTTTTATATGGTATCTTATTCTTTCTACGTTATTCTTTCTTCTCCCTCCTTACGTTGCTTTATACATCAATGGCAGACAATACAATTGGCCAAGCATCCTCCTCTTCCTCTCTATCTCAATCTACTCCTCCCTGACCTTCTTTACTTCATCCGACTCTCACAGTTTCTAACATCAATACCTTCATCAAGGTCACACTTGATATTGGAAAAGGCAAATATATTACTTGGTCAGAACTATAAAAAAATACATGCCAAAACTTATAAAGTTCTAGACCACATCATTCTTCCATATATCAAAGGAAGCATCGAAATCAGATTCCTCTCTATCTCTTAAAGACACAAACCAAGAACTCTGGTCATGAGTTAAGACTTAAGACCATTGTTTTACAATGGATTTACGGCACAATTTCTGAAGATCTTCTTTATATTATTATTGAACGAGATTCTACCGCCGAACTCGCAGAATAGACTAGAAGACAATTTTTTCGAACAATAAAAATTCAAGGGCATACAATAAGAATATCTTAGACATATTCTTGAAGGTAAGAGATAGGTTAGCTTAAAACTTGCATACTCCATAATGCATGCAATTAAAGCTACATATTTTGGCCCACAAAAAAGCAATCCCACTCTCAAGAGCCACAATAAGATTGTGGACAATCACTCTAACTCAATTTGGGGCTCTTGAGCATGGAATTGCCCCTTTTTGGGCCAAAAAATGTAGCTTTAATTGCATGCATTATGGAGTATATATGTAAGTTTTAAGCTAACCTATCTCTTACCTCCAAGAATATCTTTAAGATATATATACACACTATCATATCCTACGTCAATTAGCTAAAAACAATGAGTAAAAGAGTATTTATCTTGGAGAATTGGGTCTTATCTTTCATAGAATTGCAAAGTGAAGGAATAGCCTAGACTAACAAAAGTTATATTGATCGAACAAACTCAATGCTCTTAGAACCCCACCTAAAAATCCTCACACCTCTCCACTCTCATGAAACCCAACACCATCCACAACCCCAATCCAGAAGATGTAGCAAACCAAAACCAGAGAAGCCAACACCCCACCAGCAAAAACATAAGCCAACAAACCTAAATTCCTCAACCAAGTTGCCAGCAGTATCACCAATGCTACTAGCAGAACAAACCTGTATGGGCCTATGTTTTAGCCTGCCCATGTGAACATTTGCATCTGCAAATAATTTCTGCAGATTGTCACGTTTAGTATGAGGAATTCATCTGCCACCAAGTAGAGTTCAAGGTACAGGAATGTTGATATCAACAACGGCTTTCCTTTGTTCTAATTCAAATATCAGGTCTCCTGGATATGTAGTGTTTGTTCCTAGAGATAGCCCATGCATTTCTGTAGAATTAGCCCAGGATTAGGTTTAGAATAATTGAATATCTCAATCAGGTCAAGATTACAAGAGAATATATATACTAGCTACAGAGTTTGAATAGAAATAGAACTAGTCTAAAATAGGAGTCCTAAAACTCCCCCTCAAGCTCAGGAAGGCGCAGCAACCTGAAGCTTGTCACGCAAAAAGGAAAAACGAGGTGCAGCCAGAGGTTTGGTGAAGATGTCCGCTAGCTGATCCTTAATAGAGATAAAATGGACCTGTAGATCACCTGCAGCAACTTTATCGCGAACAAAATGATAATCAATCTCAATGTGCTTTGTTCGCGCATGGAAGACCGGGTTTGCACATATGTAGGTGGCGCCAAGATTATCACACCATAACTTTGGGGGTGAGATATTAGAATACCCCAACTCACGAAGCAAAGACACAACCCAGGTCACTTCAACACAAACATCTGCAATTGCCTTGTACTCAGCCTTAGTAGAAGACCTGACCATAGTCCGCTGTTTCTTGCACATCCAAGACACCAGATTGGACCCCAAGAACACAGCAAACCCACTCGCAGACTTCCTATCTGTAGGACAACCAGCCCAGTCGGAATCAGAATATGCATGAAGGGCAAAGTTAGAAGACTTACGAAGCAGCAAGCCAAAACTGGTAGTGCCCTGAACGTAACGTAAAACCCGCTTAAGTTGAGCCCAATGATCCACCGTGAGAGCATGCATCTGCTGACATAAAAGATTCACCGCATAAGAAAGGTTAGGACGAGTCACAGTGAGATATTGTAACGCACCCGCTGTGACACCCCCAACCTCACACAGGCTGAGATAGATAAAATCTCAACACAACAGCTGCCTAACTCAACCAAACAGAACATAGCGGAAGCGAATTTAAAACCTAAGGGGCGTCATGCCACATCTAGGTAAGATAACACAGCCTAGATGCACAGGCTAACCATAAAAGCTGAACTGTATAAACGATAACCTTCAAGTCAAGTCTCAAAACATCCAAACACTAGTCAAGAGTTTATAAAGTCTCAAATGGCTCACAGGCCAAAGCATAAATCTAAAAAACATAACCACTATCTAAGCCTCCTCATACGGGTGTATCTCTATCGCGCTCACGCAAAGACTTTAAGGCAAACCTGGAAAACACACAAAGAACCATTAGCAAAGGACTGCTAAGTAACCACCATTCACACCCGCAAGGAAGTATAGATATACATATAAGTTTGTAAATAGGTTTACACACCCATATAGAATATAAACACCAACAAACTGTTCAATAGTTCAAATCGGATACTCAACAATGATAAACTGAACGAATCACGAACCAAGACTCATCCAAACGAAGCCAATATCCAACAAGGAATATATATATATATATATAACGAATCCACAAACGAGATACCAACTGAACACAATCATAAGGAACAATCAATCATAATTGAGAACAACGAGATATCAACAGAATAAACAAGGACTCATAACCAAAGAACCGAAAGGAAAACCCAACACCAACCACCAAACCTCACACCAATCATCGTATCGAACCCGATCCCAAACAAAAGCCGAGTACACAGGGGTAAAAACCCAATCACGGGGACCGAAGTCCAATCACAGGGGTGAATCGACCCAATCACGGGGGTAATGAACCCAATCACGGGGTAATGAGCCCAATCACAGGGACCGTAGTCCAGTCACAGGGACCTAAGTCCAATCACAGGGGTCATCGACCCAATCACGGGGGTAATGAACCCAATCACAGGGGTAATGAACCCGAATACAAACAATAGTAGCACATATAGCTCACCCAACAAACTCCAATGATACCAACAAACCAACATCACATACTCATACTCCAACCTCAGCCCAAAACAACCAAACAAAGTGTTCATCTCATCTATGAACACAAACAAACTCCCAGGTAATATGAATATCAAGAATCAATATACTAAGAGTACCAAAAGGGAACTAAAGACATGAATAATCTCCAAGACAAGGTAATAAATACCCAACGAAAGGCATGGATGAATACTCCAAGGACATGGCAAAATACTCCACAAAACAATCCAACCATGATCAGAAACAAAGGAGAAACAACAGATAACAACATCACAAAACAGTCTCTGGAAGCAGATTCCCAGAGACCTTGCGGAACACATCAACGGATCTCAGCCCTCCGCCGCACTCCTCCGCAAGAAGGAGGCGGTCCTCCTCAACGGAACACCATCTCCCGTTCCACCCAACCGTCTTGGCCTTGCGGAACTCCCCGGCGGGTTACATTGTACCGCCGAGGACCTCCGCAAGGTCAACTTCAACTCCCAGTTCCAGAATGCAAAGCAGACACGAAGAAATTGTTTCCAAAGGGTAAAATCAGACCAAATACATCAACATTTCATCCAAATTAGAGGCCAAAAACATGGAAATCCAAACCATCAATGATCATACAACACTAGGCAAAAGATCAAGATGAAATCCAACAAATAGATTCAACAAAATAGGCTAATCACAAGGAATTTTCAGGATTTCCAACACCAAGAACATCATATAGATTAGGAGTGAATAAAAATAGTTTTGATGGACATAGTGGTTACCTTGAGTAGCTTTCTCCAACTCCAACAAGCCCTAAGCAAGATCACAAAGCCCCACCTTCACCTTGATCATCTTTTACCCAAAGAACCCCAAAAGAACATTATAAGAATATGCTTAAAAGACTATCAAAAACACAAAATACAAGATGGATTCTTAGCTAGATGAACTTACCCACTCCTAAGCAAACATAAAAGAGCAATCTTTACTTGAAAACTTGTAGGGAAATGGAGATCAAATTTTGGTGCAAGAGGAATGGAAAATGGCGTGTAAGTGATAGGGAGGGAGGAAGAGGAGTGAAAACTTTTAGGGGTTTTGATCTTCTAAAATATATACTAAGAATACATACAATATTTAGGGTGTAAGACTTTAATATGAGTTGGGCTTAAGTATATAATATGATGGCTACAAGAATTAATTATATATATACAAGACTAGCAAATTGGGCTAATGAATTCACCCCTTATAATTAATATAGGAATTAGAATCAAGGAAGCCCATAGAAATGTCTTAGGAACATTATATAATATAAGATCAATAAGTTGGGCTTGTAGGAATATTTAATTACAACTATTGTAAGGATCCAAATTGAATAAAAATCCCTTACAAGAAAAATTCAATTAATTGGGCTCTTGATTAGAATAATTAAATTAGGCTCATGAATATATATATATATATATATATATAAGTGTTTATATATTAAATTGAAAGAATTAGCCCAATTAGAATAATTAAATTGCCCAAGGAATTAATTAATGAATCGAAAGGCTTGAACGAATTTACGGGGTGTTACACCCGCTAAGCTCCTATAGCGTGTAGGATCAGCATAAGGCTCCGAAGAAACATCCGAAGATCGTGACACTGGAACCGGAGTGGCCAAAGGCTTGCAGTCAGACATACCAGCCCGTTTCAGAATGTCCAACATATACCGCTTCTGAGACAACAGCAAGCCACCAAAAGTAGACACAGTCTCAATGCCAAGAAAAAAAGACGGAGAACCCATATCACGGATCTTGAAAGCCACAGACAACTTAGCTACAAGATTAGACACCAAAACAAAATCACTGCCCATAAGTAAGATATCATCCACATAGACCAATAGATAAGCACGCAACTCCCCCTGAGTGAAAATAAACAGAGAAACATCGGTTTTGGATGCCCGAAAACCGACAGACAGTAAGAAAGTATGGAGTCTATTAAACCAGGCACGTGGGGCTTGCTTAAGACCATACAAGGACCTCTGCAACAGGCACACATGATTAGGAAAGTCAGGATCAGCATAGCCAGGAGGCTGACTCATGTAAACCGTCTCATCCAATCTACCATTAAGAAAGGCGTTGTGCACATCTAACTGACGCACAACCCAACCAGAAGATAAAGCCAAGGATAAGAGCAAGCGCACAATGGTAGGCTTAACTACCGGGCTAAAAGTGTCGAAGAAATCCTGCCCAGCCACCTTGTTAAACCCTTTAGCCACAAGGTGAGCCTTGTGACGCTCAACCGATCCATCAGCCTTACGCTTAGTGCGAAAGACCCACTTGCAATCAACAACATTCATACCGGCAAACAACGGCACAAGCTTCCAAGTCTGATTCTACAACAAAGCATTGAACTCGGCATCCATAGCATCTCTCCACTCATGAGACCGGACCGCCTGGGAATAACAAGTAGGCTCTGGAGAACTCACATGAGCAGACAGAGCCACCAGAGTAGCACCTTCGGCCCGAGCACGGCTGCGTGTCATGGGTGCAGCCTCACGTTGTGCAGGACGAGAAACAGGAGCACGCCGAACACGAGAGGAGGCCACGGGCCGAGCAGGAACAGCGGAAGAGTCAGGCACTAATTCAGAAACAGAGGCCAGCACACATGCAACACCCCACAGAGGTGACTGATCAGAAGTAACAGGCTGCAAAGCAGACTTAGTAGCAAAAGGAAACACCTGCTCATCAAAACGCACATGCCGGCAAATAAAGACCTTACCAGTAGTTAGTTCCATACATTTATACCCCCGAAAAGAATCAGGATAACCAAGGAAGACACAAAGAGCTGACCTGAAACTCATCTTATGATGATTATAAGGACGAATATGAGGATAGCAAAGACAACCAAAGATACGCAAAAAGGAATAGGAAGGAGGAGAGCGATGGAGCATGTAATGAGGACTGCGATCACCTAAGACCGAAGTAGGCATCCGATTAATTAGATAAACCGCAGACTCAAAAGCATAATCCCAGAAACGAGACGGAACTGACGCATGAGCAAGCAAGGTAAGACCAGTTTCAACAATGTGCCTGTGCTTACGCTCAACCCGACCATTTTGCTCGTGAGTATAAGCACAGGACTGCCTATGACGAATGCCAAGCCGAAGAAACTCAGAGTGCAGTTTCTTATACTCAGCACCGAGATCAGATTGAATGGATTTTATACGACAATTAAACGAACGCTCAACCATAACACGAAATTGAGCAAAAATGGTATACAAATCAGACTTGAGACGCATAGGGAAAAACCATGTATAACGGGTGTAATCATCAACAAATAGCATGAAATAACGAAATCCATTACTAGATAAAACGGGAGCAAGACCCCATATGTCTGTGTACACCAATTCTAAAACATGCGAAGTAGTAGACTGAATACTAGAAAGGGGAAAACGCGCAGATTTTCCCATCTGACACGCACTACAAACATTATCTAAACGACCAGACGAACTAAGCAATGAAGACTCTAAAGTGCGACTCTGAACCCGAGGATGCAGATGACCAAGACGCCCATGCCACACAGAAGATGACGCACGAGTAGAAAGAAACGCGGACGAAGATGGAGAGGTCACCGGCAAAGAATAAAGACCCCCAGAACTCTTACCCTACAGGAGGACCGCTTTGGTGCGGATATCCTTCACAACAAAATATGTAGGGTAAAACTCAAAATACACATTATTTTCAGTCGCAAATTTTTGAACAGACAGAAGCGAAGCAGATAACCCAGGAACATGCAAGACACGAGACATTTTAAACGAACGAATAGGGGTATTAAAAGATGTATAACCAACACTGGAGATGGGTAAGGCCTTACCGTTGCCAACACGAAGCGCATCCGAACCAGAGTAGTCATCAGAAGCAAGAAGAGTGCTATTGTCCGGAGTAGCATGATCCGAAGCACCCATGTCAGGGTACCAAGTATGAGAGGTCAAGGGCACACCCGGATCCTAGTAAATCATATTAGCCTGCGAACCATCGATGTAACGACGATAGCACGTTACAGCAGAGTGACCGGGTAAGTTACAAATCTGACACATCTACTGCGAATGACCACTGCGCGATGAACCACCACCGCCACGCCACTGCTGCCCACGACCACGCCCGAACTGCTACTGGCCGTGAAAACCGTACTGCCCAGCCGAAAAACCACGACCAGGCTGTGGGAACGACGGAGCCGAAGCCTGGAAACCGCCGCGCCAATGCTGACCACCGCGGCGACCACCGCGACCAGACCCTCTGCGTGTAACGTTGGCCACCGGCGAGTCACCACCGACCATCTGCGAGAACTCCCGAACGTGAGCAAACTCCTGCGCACCCAACAGATCAGCCAGTTGCTCCAACGAGACAGGGTTGGGACGTGACGCCAACGACGCCGCGAATGACTGAAACTCAGCCCGAAGCGCGCGAAACACGTATATGTTCATCTCGTCGTCGGAGACCGGTCGGCCGGCGAGAACAAGATCCTCCATCAGCACCTTCACACGCCCAAGGAAATCAGCTATGGATGCATCTCCTTGCTGCAGGGTCTGCAACTGACAGAGAAGGTGAACCGACCAAGCCCGGGATGTGGACGCCAACGCCAACTCGATCGCACACCACGCAGCACGGGAAGACGTTTTGCCCAGAACAAGAGGCATAACTTCTTTGGTGAGCGACGCAATGATCATAGAAAGAATGGCTTGGTCTTGCTGCTGCCATGGAGCGAACGCCGGATTCACTGCCGCTGCATGGGAGGAGACTTCGCCGGCGGTGACGGGCAAGGTAGCCGAAGGCGCAGGAACAGTACCATCAACGAACCCCATGAGGTTCTGACCTCGTAAAAACGGGACCATCTGAGCACGCCAAAACAAGAAGTTTCGATTAGTGAGTTTAATACTCACATAATGACGAGCCGACGACAGGGAATTCGGGATTGAAAGAGCCACCGAATCCGAAACGGTCCGCTCGGAGGAAACATCGGCAGAGCCATCATTAGCGGCCATCAGGAATAAAACCTAGCGAATGATACCAGCTACAGAGTTTGAATAGAAATAGAACTAGTCTAAAATAGGAGTCCTAACACCCAGTGTAGCAACATGAGATTGCTACTAACACCACAATCATTAGACTTTAGTTTATCTAACCTCCTCCTGAAAATGCATAAGGGAGAGACAATATCCCTACACCTAACAACATACAATGATACAAACATTGATGAATATTAAAGCAAGTACCTCACTCGATCTATTACTCTTATTAAATTAAATAAATTAGTAGATACAAAAAAAATATTTATGCATTTCTTTAATTTAGAATTAGATGTTTACAATGCCTTTATTCAAATTTTTTTATTCATTATTAAAAAATTTAAAAAGAAATATAATTTCATTTGTTATATCATTTTTATTTTATACAATGCAAAGATTCCTTATAATCAAATTCATTAATTAATTATAATGTCTATTGTCTTCTTTTTACACTATCTTATAATCAAAGTTATGATACAAAATTAAATAATGTTATATATTTATTTACCAAGTATTCTATTACATGGAAAAAAAACAATTTGAAGTCAATCATATTAATTACTTGGAGAAGATTTGTTGAAAAAGAGGGTATTCAAATAACCCAAGGAATTGAAGTGAGAAACTACCATGTAATATCTCTGGACTACATCACAGTCGTTCACTTTAAAGGTAAATCATATTTTTTTATTAAGATGATTTAAAATGCATAAATTTTTATTACATTATCTAATCTTATTCCTTAGGAATTTCTCTTTCCATAAAAACTCATTCAACAACAAAAGTTAAACCAAAAGTACCTCGAACATAACACCTAAATGACTGGTATACTTTTATGGTGATAAAAATATGTAAATGGTAATTAGATCATTATCTTACGTAGCTACATTTAAAACTCATTATTAAAAATGTCAACAATAATGCTACAATCAATCTTGCAAATCTAGAAAATGAAAATATTTCAAAAATAGCCACCGTTACAGCATTCATTGATCCTATATGTAAAATACTTAATGTGCATCCTTTAAATATTTTAGAACTAATATAAATTTACAATTCATTTCATTTTAGGATGTAGCCACTATTTAAAAAAAAAAAGTTTATTCACAAAGTGACAAACTATTTAACTGCATGCATTTTGGTGAAAAGGTAGTAGTGGGTACTCCAAGGTTAGTATCAATTCAACAAAAAAAAAAATTACAAAAAAACACATGATATCTTTGATTCTGAACCATAATTCACTCCTTATTTTAGTTGTTTTTGGTGCATACACTACACCAAAAAGATTATTTAGCGGTGGTTAATTTGTTATTTAGAGGCGGTTCAAAACCGCCACTAACCTGTTTAGAGGCGGTTCTCCAACCGTGTCCAAATAGTGTGTCGCGAAGGATTTAGAGGCGGTTTTAGACAAGTGTGGGAATTATTGACTAGCATTGCATTTAGCGGCGGTTTTGAAACCGCCTCTAAATATATGGTAGTTTACTTTGCTTTTAGCAGCGGTTTTGAAACCGCATCTAAATAAAGAGTAGTTTACTTTGCTTTTAGCGACAGTTCTCTAACCGCCACTAAATATAACTATTAGTTCATCCCTTTAAATTTTAGTGACGGTTATTAAGTGTCGCTAATTTTTTTTTAATTTTAGTGACGGTTATTAAATATCGCTAAATAATTTATAATTACATTATTATATTTTTATAATTATCATTTAATTATATTCATTAAAAAATCTTTATATTAAAATGCATATTGCAATCACAAATAAACTCTATGTACACATTTAATTGGGAAGAAAGTACTAAACACTAATATTTGACAAACTCCAACAACAAGTGGTGAATCCATTAATTCCTCTCATCTTAACATTCAACAGAAATGAAAAAAACAAAAATACTAAACACCAACATTTGACAAACTCCATCAACAGCGACAACAAGTGTTGGGTTGAATCCATCAACCGAAACAGCAAGTGATCCTTCGCAAACTCCTAGAAGATAACATCAATGTAAAAAAATAAAAATAAAAAATAAAAAGAAACTCAACACTATCAGTAACATATTTGAAATATGACTTACCTACTCTGAAATCAACAAGCACATAAATTATCAAGGACAACTCGAAATTGCTTTAAAACACAAATAGAAACAAGTTGCTACATGGCAAGTTATATGTCTTTCTAATTTAAGATCCCATAGCCTAAAATAATAAGATAAATCTTGCTGGCAGAAATAATGTGTAATGCAAATGTTAATGTTCAAAATGGAAGAGGATAGGAGAAAGTGTGGGGTGAGAGGATAAATTAATGTAAGAAAACTAAATAAAAACCAGCAAATGGTCTGCTGATGTACAAGGAAAATAATACAAATATCTATAAAGTATTTCCAGAAGAAAAGTCATAAAGCACATTCTCAAATGCTCAAAAACCAGCAAATGGTATGAACCATTTATATATCCTTGCAATCAAACTCCAGGGACAATCTAATATAATTCTTCAAGTATTTAGATAATAGGTTTCTTATCTCTAAGAAGGGATCACATTGCCCTAACAAGAATGATTGTATAATTAAACCAAGTGTAGCTAGAGTTTTGCATGCAGCATATATAACACCCTTAAGTCTAAACTATTCAATTTGGTTCTACAAATGTAATGTTGTAAGCTGGCTGGTTGAATATTGAAATGTTTAATTTGTCGATGAGTGATATACAACTCCAAAATTTACTCTTTTCTTTATTTTTTGTAATGTTCTTCCACCTATACAACTCCAAGTGAGGTGTGATATACCATTTGCTTAGATGTGATACATATGTGACACAGAGCCACTAAAGCCAAAACACAAACTGGAAAATAAAAAGATACCTAAATTTCAATGACAAAGGCTCATGATCCATCCAAAACTACAGCAACAGCAAGCCCTGCTAAAACATCAGAATTTGAATGTTGTTCACTTAGAAACATTTCACTAGGGCTTGCAACAGCTTGTAAACCTGATTCTGACTTTTGAAATACACCAAGTTGACAGAAAAGAGAAGTTATGTCATCAGATTACCCATACGTTCAACACAAAAACATGTCTGCACACAATTAAAGAAAATCACTTCAGTAACTCATTGAGGATGGCCAACCACCCATTCTAGTTCCTTCTATTTAATATTTGTTTGTTTTCATCTTTCAGTTGCATCATTTAATAATATTTTCTTCCTTTGAGCCTAATTAAGTAACAAGTTAAAAGCCCATTATATTTGTAATGACTATCATTTAAGTTTATCATGTAATTAATCATTTGGATCCTGTATCATGCAGAAAAGTAAACTTAAAGTGTGATTGAGCAAATGAAAGCTCCTACTGTCAAAAAGGAATGTGAGACATTTATTTTAAAAAAAAGAAAAAGCTTTCTGTATATGAGAGACATTCTTTTTCTGCAGTACAAAAGCAATCAACTTTTCTCAGTTATATCTAATAATAAAACATTCAGCTTTACCTACCATCCAACCTTGATGAATTTTCTGAGAACCTATAAGTGAAGCAGGTTAGATAGGGAAGGAAAGTTTAGGAAAACAAGTGGTCCATGGTTGATTCTCATTGCCCTTAGAACTTCTAAGATGATGCATGAACTTTATCCGCGGGTCATTTATCTTTTACCCCTCCCCAAAAGAGTAAATTGCAAAAAAAAAATGTATAATAGAAAGCATCGACAAAGGAAAATCTTTCAAAGTAGAGACTAAATGCTTTTGGCTGGGGATACTCACCACTTTAGTTCTATCAAGGCGATTGGCTGCTGCCTGGTATTCTTTCATCCTATCTTCCTTGGTCTGTGGAACCACTTTAACCTCTTCATCTTCTTTTGGTTGGTAAATCTGGTCAATGGAGTGATATACTACAATGATTAATATTATGCACACCACATACAAGGGAAATATTGGCACTAAATGAAAGGAAAATTATTGAAGAAATAAATTATTATTCTGTTTTAATGGAAAAAAGAAGATAGATACTTTTTCCGAGTTCCATCTAGCACAACCCCTGACTGCAAAAGTTACACAAGCAGTACAATACTTTGCCAGCAGATCAAAAGCATTGTGATTTGCAAAGTCTTCTAACTGGAAAGATTTTAGGAGTTTAGAATATATAGTAAACAACACACTCTTATCTAACATATACTATTATCAAAGGCATACCTGTATGAGAATTTTTTTCTCCATAGTTTTGTTTAACTGCAGATATGAACTCATCTAAAAGTTCTGCACATTCCTGTATGTGGCCAAAAACAACAAGAATCTCAAATGAATGTGGATTTGACAATTCTATAGTTTGGATAGTGGAAACCTTTACCCAGAGGCATAATCAAAAGAAAATAACTACTGAATACCTGCCCGGTTGCTCTCTTCTGCTTGAGTACAACTCACCATTGGTAGCAAATACAGACTATTCAAAACAAAATCAAACTTCAGATAAAAAACAATAAAACAAACACCTTGAATGCAATTGCTATGAAAGACTACCAAACAAACACATTAACGTAGTAACATAATTCTAGAACCAAAAACATATTATAAGCAGACATAGAAAGGGCACCTTGAAGATTCTGTTTCTGGCTAATGTAAAGTGATCATCAAATTGTATATATATTATGAAGAATCCTGAAAACTAGTAGAAGAATTCAGGTTCCAATAGAGAGAATCAATCAAATTGCAATAAACATTCGGAAAGAAATTCACAATAATCCTCAAAAATTAAAAATAATTGATATAAATTCACAAAAGTTAGAATAATACAAGCAAAATAAAAAACTAATACCTTATTCTACAAATGGCCAATGAAAAACGAGGAGAGCAATTGTGGAAGCAATTAGGAGAAAAATTGAGGAGGTGAAGACGGTTTTTCTTAGGCTATGGCGGATCGGACAGATGGACTTGTTGACGCAGTTCACCAGTAGTACGATTGCGAGGCTGATCACGAAGCACACAACCACCAGCAGCACCACAGAGCAAGCGGTCGTGGAGATTGATAGCTTCTGTGAACTGTCGCGAGTTGTGTCGCCGACGGTGATGGTGTCACCGTCACTGTCTTCCCCTCGGTGGTTCCGGTATCGCCGATCTCATTCCTCCTTGCTCGTCGATTGCTTCCTGGCTTGGGGCTTTGTCCGCCATTGTTTCGAGAAATTGATCCATCACCTGTCATTTTGGTTTTACACCGATTAATATAAATAAATTATTTTATTAATTTTTACTTTTTAGCGACGGTTAAGACATCGTCACTAAAATATACATCCATTTTACTTGAGTTTTAGCGGCGGTTAAGAGAACTGCCACTAAAATACATATTAAATTAAAAAGTAATTAGTGTTTCACAAGTTTTTCAATACAAAATTAGAGGCGGTTTCTATAACCGTCACAAAATACTTATTTAGAGACGGTTGTATATAACTGCCGCTAAGTATATGTCGCTAAAAAACTAATTTGTTGTAGTGATATTATCTTTATCTTAATGAAATTGAGACTCATTTGTGTGTTATATTGTTCTAAGGTTTAATTTGTCCACAACGAGCAGCAAAGAAAAGATTTTGGGATATTTTGGACCAATTTTGGAAGCAAAGGAATCTACCTAAGGATGGAAAGGAGCAGCAGAGCACAAAAGGAAACAAGAAGCAAAATTGGAAGGCACCTCACGGCCACCTTCACGGTCGTGAGGTAGCCCGTGAAGCTCTTACGGAAATTCCAGATCCGCGACCCCCTCACAGCCACCTACACGGCCGTGAGGTAGGCCAGGAGGGTCTGTGCAGTTTGCTATTTAATCTGTGTTTTTTCTGTTATTTATGGATTCCAAACCCTAGCCTTGTTTTAACTTATTTTTCCTCTTCTCTTTAGATTTCCTTAGCATAATTTAGCCTAGTTTTACATACATCACTTCGATTTCAAGCTTGGATTCCAGATTTGAGTTGGATTTTGTTCTTCATTGTTAGTAAAGTTTTCTCTTCCCTTATTACTTCTCTCTTTAGATTTGTTGCAATGTTTATGGCTATTGATTATTGCTTTGCTTTGTTTTCCATTATGATGCGTGAGTAGTTCGCTATTGGGTTTGGATTAGGGTCCTATTGCTATCCTTGATGCTAGGGTTGTGATTATTGCATAAAGGGGATGAATTGTTTACCTAGGGTTTATGTTTGAATTGGAAATTGATTTCTTCTTGTTATTGATTGATGGCAAGCAATTGTTAGCATGTTTTGATGAGGATTTCATCGCAACGAGAGTTGGATGAAAGACTCAAGTCTAACCAATATCAAACGCAATTTTCCTATTATGAGAATAGGGGTAATTTGGAGGCTTATAATTCATGTGTGTTTTAAGGGTTAGGATTGATGCATCAAGAAAGTGAGACAATCCTACTCTAACTCTTATTTATTGATTACGAAAGTAGCTTACACTTGAATTCTTTTGTGCATTGCCAATAATCCCTTGGTTAATTGTTTACCCCTAATTCTGAGATTTGTTAGTGCATCAAGATAGTAATACCCCCTAATCTAGACCCATTCTTTTATCATACAATTTATCCCAATTTTATTTGCATCCTTTTATTTTCATTCCATAGTCTAGTTGTTTGGATTCTAGTGAATTCCAATACTTCAGTGCCTAGAATTTTACATATCTCACAAGTATGTGCCATAGACCCAATCCTCAGCGGAACAATATTTACACCCTCTTTTCACTATCACCATTTTACTCATCACAATTTTGGCGCCGCGCACACACATAAAATCAAGTATTGCACTCATTCATATACTAATTCCAAAAATATGAACTTCAAAATGAACATGTGCAAAATGAGTGTGGAAATTGTTGATGAAACTGGACATATTGTGACATCATTATTCGGACTACTTGTAGAGTCATTGTTGTTACTATCAAGTAAACAAATTATCTAACTAAAATAAGAGGTATTCATGAAACTTCTACAAATATAATAAATATTAATATTTTATTCAATATTTTCACATATGAATCTATGACTCACAACACATGAAGGATGTAGGGAAAAAAATCAACATTGTCAAATATCAATAGGCGCTTGCAAGATCAAAAGTAGTTCATAGTACAACTAAGATCTCAACCATATACACAACAAGGCAAATCCACAACTTCCTACATCATAATCTCATTGCATGACGTTGTTCTCTATGTTACCACCAGCAACACAATTGCATATGACACAGTACCAATAAAAAAGAAGAAGACATGTATTGAAGATGAAGATAATAACAATGCTACCCAAAAGAAGAAAAAACAAGACTTAGAGAAATTCAAATAAAAAATAGTACTCCGTATTTGTTTAGACTATCGTTTTTAGACTAAGGATTTAGACTAACGTTTTGACAAAGTTGCAAACATTTATTTTAATTACAATAATAATAAATTTCTCCTATATTATCTTGCACTCATATATTTTGAATTATGAATTTAAATAAAAAAATTCAATATTCAATTACCTATGTATGACATCTCCTTATAATATTGCATTGATATACTTTGAGATACTTATTTAAAAATAAATATGAACATTAACTCATTCGTGCAATGCACGTAAAAAATTAATAATAAAAAAAATTTATTCATAAATAGCATAAGTAATTTACTAGTTCTTTTTAAATAATAATAATTTCTAAAAGAAAAAGTAGGACTGTGGAAAACGGAGGAAATGCCTCAGCTGCTTCGCGATTAGGAAAGTATCTATCTATCAGCGGACAGCGGAGACCGATCACGAATAGGAGACTTTCTCTCTCTCAAATTTCCCATCACGCACGCCACAACTCAAATATACAATTATCATTGCCTTGCTTCTTCCCCTTGATCCAACTCCGGCTTCCCATTTGCTTAGGTTTGTGTTCTTTCTCCTGTTGCATAATCTCTTTTGGATTTGCCTTTGGATCATTACCTGCCAGAATTAGAGTTTTCGAAATAAAGGGTCCGTATATTAATATCAATCTTAAGAGATTTTCATTTTTGGGTTAATTCTTGATTGTTTTCAATTGAGCCGATTGGATTTTTGGGTTGTAGTGAATTGGTGAAATTGACAACTTCGTTTGACTTGATTCAGGGGTTTACAGTGAAGAGAGACAGAAAGTATCATAATATGAAGAATTAAGGGTTGGGCTGTGAGTAGTTTTGCATAGTTTTGAAGGGACTTCTTTCAAAAGATTTTTTTTTTTTTCGGTGTTGGGAGGATTTCAGAACTGGGTTGTCTAGTTTTTTGGCCAAATTGAGGAGTAATTGACTTAAGCTGTGAAGGTGATTTTAGGGGCTTGATTGATATATTTGGAATTTTATGAGGTTTTTGTGAAGAAAGGATGTATAGCAATTTTAAGGAGCAGGCAGTAGCATATGTGAAGCAAGCGGTTGAGGAAGATAATGCTGGGAATTATGCAAAGGCCTTTTCTTTGTATATGAATGCATTGGAATATTTTAAGACTCATTTAAAGTATGAGAAGAATCCAAAGGTTAAGGAGGCAATTACCCAGAAGTTCACTGAGTATTTGAGGAGGGCTGAGGAGATTCGGGCAGTTCTTGATGAGGGAGGGGGTAATGGACCTGCAGCAAATGGAGATGCTGCTGTTGCAGCGCGACCAAAGACAAAGCCAAAGAATGGAGGAGGAGGAGATGGGGATGATTCGGAGAGTTCAAAGTTAAGGGCAGGGCTGAATTCTGCAATAGTAAGAGAAAAGCCTAATATTAAGTGGAATGATGTTGCAGGGCTAGAGAGTGCCAAGCAAGCATTGCAGGAGGCCGTGATATTACCGGTTAAATTCCCACAGTTTTTCACTGGTTAGTTCCTCAGGCTCTTAGATGTGTCTCTGGTGCTGCTTTTTTCTTTCTTTTTATTCTTAAAAATTTATCTACTACAAAATGAAGTTCAACAATGGAGCAATAAAAATATAATGCATTGTCGGCATAAGCAAATTCACTGGAGACTAACAAGGATAGTTTATTAAGATGGCAAAAACCTAATTTTCTGAGCCTGATAATAAGTTATTTTCTTTGCACATGAATACACATTACCCTTCCTTGTATTTTGGGACTTTTGTTTTTGCCTCTTACAATTTAGTAAATTTTATTATGAATCTTGAGCCTAGTGTGCAAGACTTCCAAATCATGCAGACCTTGGAAACAAGTTGTAGACTGCCTTACCACTTTTTTTTTTTTCAGAATGGTTGTTTGAATGGGTTGAATCCATGACCTTAGGGTCAATAATAGGGTAAGCACTTAGGAAGAGCTCTAAGCCTATTTATGTATTTCAAAGTAAGTTGTATCCAGAAATTAAACAGTTTCTACAATAAAGAAGTCACCTCAATGACTAATCTTTAGTATGCTTTTTAAATGAATGAAATTTTGGACAACTTAATTAGTTTATCCATATTTTGACTGCTATGGAAAAGGAGTCTGCCACCCACTGACCATATTGGTTGAAAAGTTCTCTTTACGAAACCTGAATACAGTTTGGTTTGAGAAGAGTGATTGCATTTTGATGTTATCAAGTAGACAAGTATTTCATTTCATTTATTTAAAAATGAAAAAGAAGATAATGAGCTTGTAGTACAAGGCTAATGGTATAATTCAATTTGAACCTTTTGCATTACTATGAACTTGTCACGCAAGAATTTATGTGAGGACAATCCTCCTCCATTTTAAAATTTGATAGCTCTTATTCATTTGAATAGGAAAGCGGCGACCATGGAGGGCTTTCCTACTGTACGGTCCACCTGGAACAGGAAAGTCATATCTAGCAAAAGCTGTTGCTACAGAAGCTGATTCAACCTTCTTCAGGTATACATAGATGATTGTCAGTTCCCAGCCTCTCCTAAACAAAATGCTCCTTGCACTATAGTTGGACAAAATCCTAGTTCTTTCCTACCCTCCAAAAACTGAATGACAATTATTCTTCTCAAACTAAAAAATGTGAAGTTGCACTTTTTATTGGAGATCCTGCTTTCTCTTTGATATTCATTTCTCCAAAGTTTTTCTTTAGAAGATGCACTTTTAGTTAAAAGGTTTGTTGGTTTTGCTTCTCTCTTCAGAATCCACTTTGTCTTCTTCCTATTTGCCAGCAATGTCATTCTACTAAAATCCTGGATGATGTTCTGAACTTACTGTATCTTGTTTGAATAAACTTATAAACTTATAATTTTTGCTTCTTCCTTGTATATAAACAGTATTTCTTCTTCAGACCTTGTTTCAAAATGGATGGGTGAAAGTGAAAAGCTTGTCTCAAACTTATTCCAAATGGCTCGAGAAAGTGCTCCTTCCATTATTTTCATAGATGAAATTGATTCATTATGTGGCCAACGTGGTGAGGGCAATGAGAGTGAAGCTTCAAGGCGCATAAAAACCGAGCTCCTTGTACAGATGCAGGTAATTTTTGTTATATCAGCAATTTTACTTCATTCAGATATGTTTGATTTCTTGGGGGTGAGGAGGTCGGAGGAAGGAAGCCTAAATAAATAAATAAATAACAATATGTTTAAAAAACTAAATATGAAATTAAACATCAATTTTGATAGGTTTGTGTTGTAGCTTTTTGCTTTCATCTTAAGTAGTGAACTGCTTGCTCCTCCATCTCAGAACTGCTTCTAGAGTCAGAGACAGTCACTGCCTTGTCTCTCATGCGGCTTTTATAGCTCTTCTTAGGGACAGTTGGTTTAGAGTTACTGTATAAGATAACAAGCACACCCTGTATCCTGCTTTGCTAAAGTGATTCAAATTCTTGCTCTCCCATGTCTCCATAAGAAAAACCCTGAACCTCTCTTGCTATTAGTAAGCTAAATTACTAATCATGGAAGCAAATGCTATGAATCACTTTTCCCAGGTGAAAAAGGGTTCTTTCTGCTTTGCCACTTTTTTTAATAAAAGCTAGTTTTGTACTTCTTCATGAGTACCATTCAGTTTTTTGTTCTTTTCCTGCCCTATAAATTTGATAATTTGATTTGCATAATTTCACTGATTTTACTTGATTTTAGGGTGTTGGAAATAATGATGAAAAAGTTCTTGTTCTTGCGGCAACGAACACTCCTTATGCACTGGACCAGGCTATTAGGAGGCGATTTGACAAGAGAATATATATCCCTCTACCAGATTTGAGGGCAAGGCAACACATGTTTAAGGTGCAATAAATACTTGAAGCTCTTTACGGATCTTTTCTTGTCATATATTTTTCTTTCAGATAATTGTGGTGATATGTGAATCTTGTAATTTGTATAACCATCTGTTTTTTATGCAAGCAGGTACATCTGGGAGATACTCCTCACAACTTAACGGAAAGTGATTTTGAGCAACTAGCCATAAGAACAGATGGTTTTTCAGGTTCTGACATCTCTGTGTGTGTAAGTATCAAATATAGCCCACACAGATCCATTAAAGGCTTTGTTGAAACACCCTTAAATGTGTTTCAATATAGATCCATTAGTAGTTTCTATCATTGTTTCTGAGGATATTGTCGAAACGACTTTCTTCTCTGACCATCTTGCAACTTTTTTAGGTAAATGAGGTTCTGTTTGAACCAGTTCGTAAAACTCAAGATGCCGAGTTCTTCATCAAGACTCCTGATGGATTATGGGTGCCTTGTGGACCTAGACAACCAGGTGCCATTCAGACAAACATGCAAGAACTTGCAGCTCAAGGTTTAGCATCAAAGGTAATTTAATTAGTCCTTTCGCGTTTTATGTGAAGTACTACCCATTTTAAACAATCTGTATTATCACCTGTTTTAGTGATTTGATTTGTTGCACTTGATATTAGCCCCCATCTTATCGGGAATGGCATGGCCACAAGAGAATTACAAATAGGCATCTGTAGTTAACAACAGTTCACTCTCGATACACTTATTACCTTTTTGTATAATTTAAAAAGTGAAATGTGAGACAAGCAATTGAAGAATTAGCAGATATGGCTATTTTGATAGCAAATTTAAAACACACACACACACACAAAAAATCATTTAAGGGTGTGTTTGGTAACCCGGAAAATGATTTCCGGGCTTTTGGTGTTTGGCAACATCCGGAAAATGTGGTCAACAGAAAACATTTTCCGTTGACCACGGAAAATGAGCTCATTTTTCCGGAAAATGACTTCCGGACAAAAAATCCGGAAGTCATTTTCCGGAAACGGAAAATGGCTTCGTGCGACTTTTTTTGTAAAAAAAAATAAAAATTATTTCTTGTTTCTAATAAATATTACTGTATTAGTTTATAAATTTTTATATTTTAAATAAGATAATAAAAATATATAATTATACATTTCTACTCATTTTCCGGAAAATGAACCAAACACACACAGACAGTTTTCCAGAGTATATCCAAACACCGAAAATGAACTCATTTTTCGGAAAATAACTAATTTTCTAGAAAACATTTTCCAGAAGTCATTTTCCTGCTTTCCAAACACACTCTAACATTCATTAACATTGTCACCCTCCTTTGTTTTTACAAATTGATGGTTATTGCGGAATTATCATCTGTCCTTTTCTTTTCTTTGAGAGGATTGGAATTTTCCAAGAATGATAACCTTCCACCACCCTGCATAATGCAGTATCCTTGAAGCATGTGTCCAATCTTTACTATCTTCAATGCCGATATAATTCTTCTTTACTATTAGATCGCTATTGCACTATGGTCATTTATGGCTTATAATTGGGTAATTGAACACCCTCACCCTGCAGGTAACACCACCACCAATCACCCGAAGGGATTTTGACAAAGTGCTGTCGAAACAGAAGCCAACTGTGAGCAAATCAGATCTTGAAGTGCACGAAAGATTCACGAAGGAATTTGGTGAGGAAGGATAATTGGTTTTCAAGTCTGGGAAGATTATTTCCTTTTACTGCTGGTGAAACTTGTATTTATGATACTGAGCTCTATCACTTTCAATAATACTATCAAGAGCTGTACCATGAGGAAGTACTCATTCTCAAATAGATTTGGTGGTAATGAACATTGTACATTAATGTGGTGTTATTTTGTCTTGAGCTATCCTGTGGAGGGCTTTATGGATAGAATGTGTACTTTATATTTGTAATCAATTTCAAACAACTACATCTTAATATGTTTATATAAAAACAAGAATGGTGATATTATTATCTTGGAAATGTGAATGCTCTATTAGTTCTTTCTTCCTAGAACTAATCTTTATTGTCAATCCATGAATTGAATTCTCTCCGCCCTTCTATAGCAAATTATACCTAGGACCTTAGTCCAAAAATAACCTTCAGATTTTATATTTATAGTTAACACATTCTGTATTTGCAATTGAAAATTAAGTTATTTATTTACATGTACAAAAACTGGTAACTATAGGTACAGAATGTGTTAATTGATTTACATGATGTTTGTATCAGGGTTCACAATGCAATATGAACTCTGGTCCATAATATAACAATTGCCCTTCTATCAATGCATTTATGTTCAATTGCATACCAAAGCAAAACTACAAGTCAGATTGGGCTCAACTATAAACAAGAACAATAGTATGGGTATGAACGGTACACACCAATTTTCTTTAGTTCTGTAAAGGCACAATCCACTCCAAGGTTACAATTTCAAAGGGATTGTGGCAAAGGTCACAGGGAATCCTTTACAAAGTATAAAACATATACTACCTTGTAAAGAATCATGAGTGTTTTTAAAAAAATGTCAGGGTTTGACTTCTCTCTCGAAAAATGTCAACGACCTGATCCCGAGCTTCCTCTGTTATATTTTGGCGGATTCTTTCTCGCAACATCAACCGTTATCATCCACCCATTAATGATCTGCAAGGATTCAACAACCATAAGAAATCTGTTTGAAAGTATCTGGTAATTTAGTGGAACAAGTGCAGCTACCTTGCCATTCATCTCATTGAGAGCAGCACTTGCAGCCTCTTCTGTGGTGTACTCTACAAAAGCATAACCTTTGGACCTCTTGGAAATCTTGTCCATGATGATTTTTACTGTCCAGGGGTAACATATTTCAGTGAACAAAATGTTTCATATTACTATATTAGAAAAGCAGATGAAGGCTCATCTGAAACACGAGTAAAATACCTTCGACAAGCTCCCCGTACCCTTCAAATGCTGCACGCAATGTTTTCTCAGATGTATAGAATGACAGACCTAACCATGGAAAACAATTCGGAAGTATCAGTTAACTCACCCATTCAGAAGACCTTGGAATCTCTTACGAGTTAGGCCTTAATCGAGGGCTTGAAAGCTGCAACTTACCAGTCACAAAAAGCTTCTTGGTTTTAATGTTCGGTGTTAACAAATCCTGGGAATCATTAGCATGCTTTGAGACTGCACCTGAATCAAATTGCAGTTGTTAGGACTTCATACTTTAATATATGCACAACACCATTATTATATTATCACAAACTTAAGGAATATCTACCGAGTATAAAATTGCAACCCCTCAAATAATAGAGGCGGGAAGCTGCATTAGCAACTGAAATATGAGATTACGGTATTGTCACAAACCTTCATAATCTTTGTCATCTGACCCAAACTTTTCATCCGGTTGGACAGATAGAACACCCGGCACTCCTGCAGCAGACCAAGTACACTTGTTGAGTCGCTTGGACCGTGTGGCAATAAGAATACAAATACACTAATCATTAGGTCATTAGGAAAACCTACCCGCTAATTCTTTTGCACATTCGTTATCTAGTTCACAACAAAACCCAAAATTGGACTCCCAGGACACATGATACAAGCACATTTGAGCATCCTTCTCACTACCAATAAGGTTATACCGCCTTTAGAAACCACAGTTAAATATGCACCAAGAATAGAAGTGAAGTACAAAGGCATAGGAAGCAGTACTCACTTCCCAATAACCTTGGCTAGAATCTGAACATAATAATCAACCACTGGTGCCTTCCTAATGAATCCAACATCTGGCCTGCTAGTACGAACAAGCCAGTGTTTAGATGTCCCAGCAGGAAATAATAACGAGCTTCCAGTGTATACACTCGATAAAGAACTTAACAGACGGTAATCCTTTTCCTTAGAGATATAATCACGATCAGGCATAACTGATAATACACCAGGTAAACCTATGGTTCACAAATGCAATGCAGGTGAAAAATCGAACATGGCAATTTGGTTCTCACTAAGAATTGACAGAACAGAATCCTCAGTCCTACAGCTGACCACATCACTGAGGCAAAAGATATATAATCACATTCTATGTTGAGTTTTTTCTACTTTTGGTCCCTCGACTATGGGACCATTTCCACATTTGGTCCCTAACTACTAATTTTTTCACATTTGGTCGTAATGACTTTTAAGTGTTTGCTACATTTGGTCCTTCCGACCTATTATCTGGTCACGTGTGACCAAATTTCAAGCAAATGACTTATCTTGAAGGATAAAATTGTCATTTCCGGTCCTCTCCCCAAGGAGTTTAAGAAAAAAGCAATGAAAAATGATAATTTTGCCTTCTAAGATAAATCACCAGTGACCGAAAATGAGGTCGAAAAGACCAAATATGGCAAAGATTATGCAAAAAGAATTAATATTCAGAGACCAAATGTGGAAATCAACTCATAATCGTGGAACTAAATTAAAACAAAAGATAAAAACATTACCAGCTAGCTCATGAGCTGCCTCTTCATAAATGTCACAGCAAAACCCAAAATTGGCATCACAAGAAGCATCATATATACACATCTGAGCATCCTTCTCGCTATACAAAACCAAAAACTCTAATCAAATTAGCAACCCAAAAAATACCCAGACACCAAAAAAGACCATTGCACCATAAATTTCAACAAATTATTAAGCTTTCAACCATGGGCACAGAATATACCTGCCCAAGACTCTCTCAAGGGTTCTGACATAGTAATCAATGATTTGTGGCTTCGAAGTGAGGCCTTGTGGAGGAGACTCCATGAGCACCATCCAATGTTGGTGGCCTGTAGCTGAAGCTAAGGGCGTAGAAATTGCTGTAGGAATTGCTCTGCAACCAAGACCAAGTTTTGGTGAAGAAGAGAACGAGAGAGAGATATTGGATGGGTTGCAAGTATGGGAGATGGGGAAATGAAAATGGGTTCTGGAAGATTTAGCTGAAAATCTTGGGATTGAGGAGATGGAAGGTACTGAAGAAGAGAGAATCACTTCCATGGTTGCCAAACGAACCATCGAGTCACGCTTCAAATTTGATAAACTAGATTTTAATAGAAAATGTAATTTGTACAATATTTTAATGAGTTAATTCTATTTTTTAATTTTATTATCAAATTTAAAGCTAATTATTCCATCCTTAATTATTAATAACATATTACTAGGGTGGTTAGCGAACAGAACTTTCGACAAACTACTCGTGTTCGAGCTCGGTAAGTGTTCGTTTATTAAGGTAAATAAACATTAACAAACAAAATTTAGAGCTCGATTAATAAATGAACAGAGTATGAACCGTGGTAAGCTCGTTTGCTAAGTGTTCACGAATAAGCTCGTTTGTGTTCGTTTAGTATTGTTCGACAACAAGCTCGTTTAGTGTTTGTTTAATAATGTTCGCAAACAAGCTCGTTTAGTGTTCGTTTAATAACAAACTTGTTTGTTTAGTGTTCGTTTAATAATATTCGCAAACATATTTACAAACATATATATATATATATTCCTATGTTTATATTTGGGAGTTGCCATTTGCCCCTCAAAAATGATACCCATGACAACCATGGATCAATTTATTTGATATAGTTTTAGATTTTTTTCTTTCTTTTCAATTGTCCTGAATTTTTAAAAGATTAACAACTTTTGTTTTCTTCCTCTTTGCCTCGCTGTTGTGATTTTGTCTTCTTCCTCCGTTATTTCAACCACTCCTGACTCCACCATTCTTTTTCTTTTTCAAAGAGAAAACCACTACTCCATCATTTTAACCACTCAATTTTCTCTCTCAAAGCCAAGAACTCACTGGATGAGCCAAAAGAGACAACTGAAATAATGTTGGAGAACCAAGTCTGAACTCAAGTTCTTCATCTTCTGAAACACCGTAGCCTTTTCCTTTCCCATATTCTCTACACAATTCGTGTTGCTTGGGGAGAAAAACGTAAAAAACTTACCTGCAGTTCACCAGTTGTAGCAGCGGCGGCGAGGTGGGGCCGCGGAAACCTATGGCGGAGCTGAGGCGGAGCTGTAATTTTTGAGGCAAAAAATGATAACATGCCTACAAAGGGGAAGGAAAGTAATCTCTCTCCTACTTTTGAGGCATTAATTATTATTTTTTTAAATAATTGAGGCATTAATTTTTCTTTTGTTCAAGACATTTATTAGTGGACACAGGATGGATGATGCTTGAGTTTTTGGATGGAGATGATTTCTCCGTTTATCCGTGATTTTCAGGTTGTCTTGGTCAGATTACATCTTTGGCGACGGCATTCAGTCTACCGGAAAAGATTGCCGGAGATCCCATGGCAATTTAATTAATTAATTTTTTTAATTATGGCTGTTTGTGGTGCCGACAATGGATTCTCAAAACATGGGCATTGGGCAGTCCAATATGTAAGCTACGTACAGTCCAACTATTATTTTAGGTTTTTAGTTGAGATGGAGCACCTGCTTTAATTTAGTATCAAAGCATAAATATAATATGAGTAGTCTAACTATCAGTTTAAACTTTTAATTGAGATGAAACATATTCTTTAATTCATTATGTCTCCGGAATTAGTTTTCTATCTATTGTTGCACATAGTATTTAAATATTGAATTTTTTCCCACCTCCTATGGTGGAAACTAGAAAGGCATGCCGCATGCCGCATGCGGCATGCGCATGAATTTTCTGATTTGGAATCCTCAAAAGTTGGGCATTATTATTATATGGTGTCTTTGAGCTTAGTGCATGCATTTGTTTTATATAATGAAGTATTGAAAATTTGAAATTTTACAATGAAACAAAATCAAGAATTAAATAAAATAAATTATATTACAAAGCAAGAAAAAAAAATCTATATGACTATATTTAGGTGGCTGTTGAGTGTTGAGTTGTTAACGGACTGTGGTCGGAGACTGAACGGACTAGCCCATCGTTTTTGCGAACCTGCGACGTCGTTTCTGAACTGGACCAAATGCGACATCGTTTCTGCTGTTATGCTTGTGTCCAAATGACGATTAAAGAAGGGAAGAGATGAAAAGTTAAAGTATGTGCATCTGAACTGTGGCCTGTGATTTTAGGAAATGGGTGGAAGGATTCAAGGATTTAGTGGAGTTTTTAGAGCGGAGGTAGAAGGGAATAAAGGGATTATGTTTAGTCTTTCAAAGTAAAATGTTGGTTTATGATTAAAGAATTAAAGGGAATGGGGCAATGGGCCGACAATGTCACAATGGGAATCTAACTTTCAGGGATTGGGAAATGGGAAAGTTGAATGAATTCTTTTTTATAATAAAAAATACTAGATGTGCTCCTGAAATCATACTCCCAATTGTGTTCAAATTTGATTGGATGAAGAAAAAAGGGAATGGACAAATATCATGGCCCCCTATTAAATTGATCAATCAAAGTATGTCAACTCATATGGAGTAGAAAATGGGAGTGTGAATTGGCGTGGGGAAAGCTCTCAGCTAAATGTTTTATTTTTTAAAAAATATTTAATAGGCGGGTTGGCCAGCTAGCCTGTTAGCTCGCCAGCCCGCCACGCCAAGCCCGCATATCAAGTGGAGACGGGCTAAAAAGCCCGTCAAAAAAGGGCCTTAAAAATCAGAGTCTGCCCCGTCCTTTTGATAGGGCGGGACAGGCTAAGCCCGTTTTGACGGGTCTGAATTGTTAATGATAAGGGCAAATATACTCCGTGTATATATAGTATATTCGTAATAGAGTTAATTCCATTTTTGGTCCTAGATTTATAGGTGACATTCCACTTTTAGTCCTTTTTTTTCAAAACATCAACTTTTGATCCTAGTATTATTGTGGCATGACCATTTTTGGTCCTCCATCAACAAAACAGTTTAAATTTCGTCAAATACAAGAGCATTTCAGTCTTCAATTTTGATTTTGTTTCAAAATATAAACATCAAAAATATAGTGGGTCAACCTACTTTGCATAAAAAAGAGCAAAATGTCATTGTATTTAACGGCATTTCAATGATTTTCTTGACGGAGGACCAAAAATGGTCATGCCACAATAATACTAGGACCAAAAGTGGATGTTTTGAAAAAAAAGGACTAAAAGTGGAATGTCACCTATAAATCTAGGACCAAAAATGGAATTAACTCTTCGTAATATTAATCAAAATACTTTTATCTAAAAATAATAATTTTCCTTAAAAGTGTTTATGAGAATAATACTTTTTAAAACTACATTGAAATATTATTTCAAAAAAAACTACATTGAAATATTTGTAGTGAATGAATAATTGATGTGTGATTTATTGATTTGCAGTGATTCAAATATTTAAAGTGGAAAATCTATTGTGTCATTGTTATATGTGGAATATTACAAAATTTGTGAAATGTTTGGATATATATATATATATATATATATATATATATATATATATATATATATATATATATATATATATATATATTTTGCATTGATTTGGAATTTGCAAGATTTTTATTACCCAAAATTAATAATTTCTTTAAATATTTAATGTTCACTAAAATTATTTATTTGTCTCAAAGTTGTATGAATATTTATTCGTAATATCCATAAGATTTTTATTACCCAAAAGTAATAATTTCTTTAATTGTTTGTGTGTAAAATAATGTATAATGCCTTAATAATATTTTAGTAATTGTAAATATTTAATTTATGTGACTTTTTGAATTTTAGTTATTGGAATTATTGGAATTTTAAGAGTTTACGCGAACTTTGACTTCAAGAGTAAGTTTAGTGTTCACTAAAATTATTTATTTGTCACAAAGTTATATGAATATTTATTCGTAATATTCGCAAGATTTTTATTACCCAAAATTAATAATTTCTTTAAGTGTTTTAAAAAAAAAATTATAATCCCTTAATAATATTTTAGTAATTGTAAATATTTAATTTATGTGATTTTTAAAGATTTAGTTATTGAAATGGTTGGAATTTTAAGAGTTTATTGGAGCTTTGGCTTCGAGGATAGGTTTACTGTTCACTAAAATTATTTATTTGTCAAAGCATATTAAGTCGACTGAATAAAAAAATCATTAGGAATTGCTTTTTATAGGATATCATTTGGAAACTTTGGGGCAGTAGAAACACTTTGCTTCATTACTTTAGATTGATTACTTAGACTTGTATAATGCTACATAGCTATAATATGAACCTAATATGGCTCATATGATTTTTTTTTTTTTTTTTTGAGTGGTGGCTGGTTGGGTGTGTTAGAGAAACAACGGAATGATAAAATTTAAAATTATAATTGTATCATGTAGCTTACTAAATATTTACGTCCCATTTTATGTATCGTGTTCGATTAACGAGGCTTGAATGAAGTTATTTACAATTTAATTTTTAAAAATATTATGTTTAAAATTAGTATGTACATTTTATATATTTAAAAACTACATTAAAAACTATTAAACACAAAAATCTAATTCATAAATTATAAGAAAATGCTTATAAAAATAATCAAAGAATAAATAGTTGATTTGACTAATGAATAATAAGTAAGACAAACAAATTGAACAAAAGAAGCAATAATGTATTTATGTACACATTTAATATCTCATATACTATTTATTAATTGTTGGGACGTATTGGTCCTGTTTGGTAAATGATTGTTAGCTGATTGGGTTGGCTGTTTGGGTTAGAAGGTATGATTTGTTGATAACATTGGCTGATTGTAGAAAGTTGTTTGATAAATTAACTGTTAACTGATGGCTGTTTGGTATAATTTCTTTTCTCAAAAAACTAATTGAAAAGGCTGCTTTGAGTAGCCTTTTGAATTTTAACATTTTGGAGTTACAAAAAGCTTATTATTTACCAACTAATAGTGGTCAAATAAGCCAAAATTGACTGATAGGCTGATTATTTACCAAACAGGGTTCTTTATTTCTTATTTTGATTTCTTAGAGAAGAGAGATAACAGGGTAATTGTGAGCATATATCAAAGTTGATCATAAGTCATAACTATAGTATTATAGTATTACTAGCGCATTTTTATATGTTAGTTTGTGTATTATATTTAATGGATGTTTGGATATTCGATGAAGTATTACCGACATATATATGTAGTTGTGAACTTAATTACTTAATTTTTGAATATGTTACTCCGTACTTCTCATTTGAGTTACAATTATGTCACTTGACTACAAAATTTTTATTTCAATAATTTTTTTTATTTCAATAAATTTAATTTGTGTTAACTAATGATATCAGCCAATATGTCAATTTGAAATAATTTTTAATTACTTTTTCTAAGTATGGTTGTTGGTGGGGAGTTTTGATCAATCACAAATGTATAAATCATCATATCATTATATATTTGAGCAATGAAATTATAAGTGTTAGCTTAAATCATCATATCATTATATATTTGACCATTGTGTTTGGCCTTTAGGTGTTTAATTTGCTCAAGATATCATTATAAGTGTTAGCTTAAATCCATTTTGACCACTCAACCCCTTTATTTATAGTGGTTGATTAGGGTGGCTCCTTGCCCTCTAATCAGGCCAAAGATGTTCTAAACAATGATATTTAGGGTGGCCAATTGCCCCTTAATAGAGCCAAGGTCATTAATGAAGAAGAAGCCAAGAACTAGGCTGCTGGTCAGTAACTTGCGAAAATTATTGAGCAAATTAGGTAAGGTATTTTGATTTCATTTTTTTCAGATATGTAGTTCAATAAGTGAAGAATCTACATATAAAATTTCATAACAATCTAATAAGTAAAAGTATGGTTTTCGAATTTTTTTCCAAAACTGGTCCAGAGAGAACAAAAGTCCAGACAGCACATTGTCAAGGGCAAAAATGGAATTTTCTGTGTTTACTCGAATATCCAAATGAACAAAAAATTTTATGGATATCAAGTACTATAAGTTTGGGTTCTACGATAAAAATTTCAAGTAAAAATAAGTCCGGGAAGTATGTTTACCGAATAAATCTTTCGGACGGCGCCGAGCTGAAATTTTCTAGAAAGGAATTGTTAGAATCAAATTTGGCTAAAATAGAATTTTGTAACAAAAATAGTGACGAAACAAAATCATTTTGTAACAAAAATGGTGACGAAATTTCGGGGTGTCACAATCTATCCCTGTTAAGAAAATGCTTCGTCCTTGAAGCTAAGACCATTTTATTAAAAAAAAATAAAAAAATTCAGACATGAAACTCAAGGGAATAAACTGGGTTACAGATATTTTCACCACCAAGATATCGAATTCGGGATTTTCAAATCGAAATACGTCGTTATTATGAACTGTAACCCCGACAGGTCTTTTGACAATAATGATCGAAGACCGCAATTGGTTTCAACAGTATCGACATGTTCACTATTATCTTTCGACGAACGACCAACCTTGAAGTATTCCATCGGCTTTAAACAGTGTTAACATACTGTCATTTTATTTTCTAGCACCGATTGCTCATTACTATAAATTCACCATCCGTCTTTCCCTTATAGTTACAATTCTATTGCTCACACTCACTTTTGAACACTCCCCATTCTAGACTTATTAATCACTTACTCCCTTCGCACTTTTTCAAAATGGCAAACACTACTCACTCCTCATCTCCTGATAACTCTTCATTCTGGGATGAGATTCACCTATCACCGTTAAGGGATAGTGCACAGAGTACAGATATTACTGCTGTCGAAACTTTTGAGAATGCTCCACCAGAACCGAATGAGATAATTGGTAAGGGTTTGACAATTTTCAAGAATTCAAATCTTATTCTATAAGTGTGATGTTAACATGTAACCTTTTAACACAGGTAATACGGTTACAGATGTTGTGGCTGCAGATCAGGGTACTGATGTAGTGGTGGTGGAAGATAATACCACTGCAACGGTGGATGTAGCAAATATAAATGCTAATGTATTTATTGGGAGAAAGAGAACTAGAAGAACATTTTGTGATACTACCACATTAACTTTTGAAATGTTTTCTAAATATTTCTATCTGACCGCTGATCAAGCTGCAGAAGAATTGCAGGTTGGGCGAGCAACTTTTAAGAAAAAATGTAGGGAAGTAGGGATTTCCTACTGGCCTTATCGGAAACTTGTGAGTTTGGACAGGCTATTAGCAAATGTCCAGGTAATTTCTACTTCTATGATCTCTTTCAGCTTTGATATTATTGAAGGAGGTTTAACAATTTGTGGTGTAGGAATTCAGTGAGATCAAAGATCCAGCTGAACTTCAAAGGGTAATGAAGGAACTAGAAGACGAGAAGAAAGCAATTCTACAGAATCCAAACATAGAGTTGGCTGAGGCAACAACAAGACTCAGAGACAAATGTGACCGGAATAGTTCCAAAAAGAGAAGGTATATAGATCCGACAGCTATTCCTTCCACTATTCCTGAGAGTTCATCATCACAAGCTCCTATATTTCCTGATATTCCTGAATTAGCACCGGAGGACATACAGGAAGTACTTGCATTGCTAGATGAGGACGTTCCTCCTCCAAAAGATACTACTGACAATTAAAATTTAATAATACGCATCTCTATCGATGATCACCTCACATCTATCCATTTTAAACTTTAGCTATAATGCTCAAATATGTATGATATTTTGCCACTTTTGACCTCATCAAATGTTCTATCCTTAATTTGATGCTTTTTAATTCTTATTTAAAGTCTTATTTGTGGTTTAGTGGCACCGGATTGCACCTCCATGTAGAAGGGGTAGGTTCGAGCCTCAGTAGAGGCGATGTTGTACACTAAATAGCTTTAACAGGTTGAAAAAATAGTTATGAACATATACTACATTATAACAGAGTCAGTAGTACTAAAAAAATTTAAATAAATATTCTCAAAAAATTATCAACACATTAATTGTTCATTGGGCATGTCGTTTCGCGCAAAGCGCGTGCCCGATGACTATATATATATATATAATTGTTCGTGAACATAGATTATTTATTGTTCATAAACATGTGCATGTATTTGGTTATTAAGTGCTCACGAACGTGTTCATTAACGTAAATGAACATGTTTGTGAACGTGTTTGTTAATGTTTGCGAATACGTTCGTGAACCTGTTCGTTAACGTTAATGAACACGCTCGTGAACGTGTTCGCGAACGTTAACGAACATTAACAAACGAACACGAACAGAATTTTCAAAAACCTTAACAAACGAACACGAACACAAACACCCCAAAATCCTTAACAAACGAACACGAACAGCCTCCATTCGTTTATGTTCGGTTCGTTAACAGCCCTACATATTACTATTCCGTTAAAACTAAAAAAATGACACATTTTATAGAATATGCAACCCAAGTATTGTAAATCAAGTCAATCATTTATACCATAAACATCATATCTCTAACTAATTATAGTTACTAATCCAGGTCTAGCAACAACTTTTGGGAGGTCAACAATCAATCACAAGTAATTCTTCTAATGGCATGTCTAGAAGAGTTTTTAAATGATTGAATTGATAGACTGTTTCAACCGAAATAACTATATGAATAAATAGTGATTGGAGCAATTGAGCAATTCATTGCTCTAATTATTTAAATTTCAATTGGAGAAGTAAGAATTCAATAATAATGATTAGATTAAAACAATTTGATTACTCACTATTATCACTTTAATCGCTCTAATCTATCTTATATTTTTCAAAATGTAGCATAAGTTAAACAAGTCTTATCCACTTTCTATTTTAGTGAATTGTGACTGAACTTGTTACAAAAAAACAAACACAATTCTTGAATTTCTAAACATTGAGGTTCATAGCATGATGTAGGGATATGCCACAAGCTAGTTGAGATTTTCTACACCAACTCAACATATTGGGTGTTCAAACTCCATGCTAGCTTAGCTTATGATATAGGTTTTGTGGTTGGGTGGTAAGCAAGATTAAAGCTATGGATATGGGCTAGGCAAGAGATGGTTGAGAAAAAAAATAGGGCGAAACAATATTTAAAGAATGTTTGTCATTTCTTCTTTATTAAATAATAATAGAGTAATACTATAAGTACTCTCACATTCTACTCTATTTTCTACTTCATACTTTCATGTTATCCTTTGATTCATTCAAAAAAGTGTGGACCAGAGTTTTTATTACTTTATTTTCATTTCCCTTCAATAAAATCAAGACATGTAACGGGAGTTTTACTCTATTGGAGTGCATATATCATTTTCTTAAATAATAAGACTATGGAAAGAAGAAAAGTTATCTAGAAAGTGAAAAATCATCCTTCTTCACAAAGTGTCAAAAGCTCAATTGTATATTAGGAGATGCATACATAATATATAACTAGTAGTAGTACACATGTGTGATGCACGGTATAATAATATAAATAAAACAATTGTCTTTCAACAGTATATTATAGACAAAAAAAAAAAAAAAACTACATAAAGAATATGATTGGAAAACATTGTATATAGACAATGACTCTAATAACATGAAACAAATGTTTATCAAATTCATTTATAAATTATTAAATACTTCCTTATATACAATATTTGTAGTTGACGAATCAGACTATGCATCTTTGCATACAAGTACTTTCAAACCGCATGGACTATTAACTCTAGAAAAAGCAACATATAATTGTCTATGTACAAAAATCAGTTTCTTTAAAAGCAAGTCTACATTTGATAGTAGAAGGTATTGTGACTATTGGAGTAATTTCTTTCAAATAATTCCATGGTGCAATGTATTGTACTATAAGCAACATTATATATATATATATATATATATATAACTCAAATACTGATTAACAATAATAAATTCTACACAATCAAAAATAGAATATACTTTCCATTTTTCAAAATACGAAGTGGCCTACTAACTGAATCCTCAAAACTCCAACCAATATTTGCTTTTTAATGTGTGACGCTTGATCATTTCCTTGTGAAATTTCATTGAATAAAATTTCACCAATATTTTCTATAGAATGAATTCCTTTTTTTTTTGTCCTAGACTTGGTGGCACAAACAATTTTAGTCCTCCATAAATTTGGACAATTTGTGGACACACTTATTGTGACGGGGACGATTTTGGTCCTCCGTTTGTATTTCCGTTTGATGACCGTTTGAGAGGGGGTAATTCTGTCATTTCACGATATCTCTCTCTTTATTCCATCCCTAAGTATTTTGTTCATGATGACAGATTGATGATATATATATATATATATGCACGAGACCTGCATTTTTGCGGGTAAAAAATTTTAGACCTTAACCCGCCCCACCGTGGGGCAGTTTAGGGCTAGCCTGTGAGCTTTGGCTCACCTTGACACCCCTACCATGGACCATGACTTCACAGTTCATTGTGGGTCCTGGTGCATATGTATGTGTCTTATATTGTGAGATAAAAATTTTAATATATATATATATATACACACACATATAATTTTTCAAATTTTTTTTGAAAAGCCCGAGTAGCCGGCCGATCCGCGCAGGCCAAGTTCGCGAGGCCCGCATTTTCTCGGGTAAAAAATTCTAAGTCCTAACACGCCCCACTGTGGGGCGGTTTAGGGCTATCCCACGGGCTTTGGCCTACTTTGGTACCCCTACCAAGGACCATGGTTCATAGTGCATTGCCGGTCCTGGTGCATGGTATGTCTCTTATGTTGTGAGTTTTTGTGTCTTTGTTATAAAATATTGTACCATGAAACAAATTAGTAATTATGTCTTATGTTATGAATTTATGTGTCTTGTGTTGTGAAATTATGTGCATATAAACACAAATTGTGTACTTAAATCAGATTTATAAAATAAGTAAATATATAACATGTGTTTTGATTTTTTGTGTCTTGTGTTATGAAATTCTGTATCTTACGAGTATGAATTCCTTATCTCGTCATTTTGATCTAGAGTCATAATACTATATAGACCGTGATCCATGATATAAATTGCCCAATACCAGTGGTTCAATCTTTATGAATAGACAATACACTGTAATGGCAAAAGATCACTGTATATTAGGAACTACTACTTTTATTTAATATGAAAATACTAGAGAATTTGTCACTGGACAGTTGAATACAGAAACTGCAGACTTAACATCCTTCTCCTACTACTGCTAAATTCTGCAAATTTACTACTCTAAGCACAGTACACTGCACTGTCAACACAGAAGTGGAACTTCATGCTCTCTCCATTCTCTTCTGATTCTGAGGACTCTCAGTCAAGACAGAAGCGGCGCCTCGATGCTCTCTGCATCGTCTTCCGAGGACTTTTTCGCTGGTGCATCGAGTTTAAGCATGCACGCGCAACATAGCGCAATGACCTAAGACATTTAGTCGTCGTGTCAGAAATCTTTCAGTCACATGAGGACAACCTAGACTAGTAGACTCTTATTGACGGGTGATGAGCTTACCATGCACAACGAAGCACAGATGATCCCGAATCCCTTGCAGTCAAAAGGCGCATTATCGGACAGAAACCATGCTGGAAGAACGTCGAGTCAGTAATCAGTAAGGTTACTTGAATTGTAATGGTCGGGTGATCGAGTGTAATTGTAGAAGCGTTTTTTTAAACTCACTGGTCAACGGGGTCATTCCGATTGGAGATAACAAACTTGCTATCGCTTGCACGCCAGCAACAAAGCCTTGCGCTTTTCCCTACAATAGGATTATCGGGTAAGGGGGCAGATAATCTTAAAGTCGACATACTTGACAACATATCTGTTAAATATTGTCCATATTCAGCCTATGATGTTTCCCATCTCAAGATGTGTTTAGGAGAAGGAAGGTTGTATTTTACAAACCTGATCAGTTGAGCTCGATGCTCTAGATATCACAGCATAAGTCTGTCACGAATCAAATAAACAGAGAAGATAAATCGATCACGAGGAAAAACAATAATCAAGTTGTAGTAGATACTATTTGGGGAAGGATACTTACAGCCGGTGTAACTAGGATATAGATGACTCCAAAAGATGCGCTCAAATAGGGCACCTGTGTATGAAACTCTTTGCAGTCAAATACTCGTAAAAGAACTCACAATTTCACATTAAGTTGTAATTCTTTTAGATGGATCGAAATACTGAAGATAGACTCCACTGTCATAAATACACGTTCTACTTTTGGAAAAAGATGAGATATATGCTTCTATATGGTAAAGAACATACCCAAGCCGCCCAAGCGAATCCATAAAGCAATGACTGCGCAATAAAGTGCACTCTTAGATTAATCGTAAACATTTGCTTGAATACTGAAGCTAAGTTGTTAAGGGAATCTTACATATGCTATTGATGCCAGCAAGGCGATGCAAAGTATTATTTTCTCGCCAACAAACGGATTGACAAGCGGAAGCACAACGATCTTGAAGCAAGCCAAAAAAGAGTATTCAAGTCAGTGGAGCAAAATGCAGATAGCATATTTTCCTTCTTTATTTGGAGGAAGAAGAAAGTTACATTGTAAATACAAAATTTTATGGTTAATCAACATAAAACTCTACAAATAGACAATTTTATGGAGAAAGACATCGCTTGAAAGACAATATTCGGTGTAAATGCATTATGGACAGAGAAACAGAAATAGAAATACAGGAATGCGTTTATATGTTTCATACTTTACTGTATACTTAAAACAGTTTCGGAATTCGCATATTATATGGGAAGGTTTGTTCTGCAAGAAGTACCTGAGATACAATTGCACCTACTCCCACCACCATCAAAACTTCTGACAACTGATTTTTGTCAAAACCAAAAGCTGCTTTCAAATAGTACTGCAGATTTAAGAAGAAACTTAGGATTTGTCATCGGAAAGCCCTTCAACATAACATAATTGACGGGAAGTAATACTGCATGTATAAAAACAAAAATAAAAAAGCATCAAAGAGATACCCGTCTTCAATCTCTATTAGCAGAGCTGAATCTATTAAATAGGAAGGCAAGATTTACCAGTAAGACAGCATCAATGCCAGACATTCCCAGCTCGTAGAAGAAAGAAACCAGAGAGATGACCTTCAGCGTTGGACTAAGGGGATAAAAGATTGAAATTATTTCAGCAAGGTTCAGAAAGTAAAACTGGTTTTGGGTTTTTAAAAAAATATTAAAAAAAAAAAAAAAAGGGGGATTGAAGTGCAAAGCAATATACTCTTGAGGATGCTGAAGTGAAAAATCGAAAAACATCAGGATAAAACCCTCAAGTCACCTGTTAATGACAACATTTACAGCAGATCTCATAGATTTATATCGATCCTGCAAAATCTTCTTTGCCTTGTTCATGTGAGGCAAACTTTGGTTCACTCCACTAGGTGGTTTAACTGTCTCTACTAGAGCCAGTGCCATATAAATAGGAACAAATATCAAAAGGCATATTGAAACCTGAAAGTGGAAACTTCATCATGAGAATGCTAGGATATCAATACAAGAAAACACAGCACTGAAGAAATTCCACAAGTTAGGGCATCAAATACCACAAAAATGTAGTCCTCGGGAAGAAAACGTGCTAGGAGATCTCCCACAACATGGGATGCAGAAAAAAGACCCGTAATCCAACTAAAAGCTGCAGCTCTGTTGCTCTCCTCAATAACATCTGCCTGCAATATATCAAATGTATGGAATTAAATTCTTAATGAATTTGTGCTTTGTTTCCTAGTCAAAAGCACCTGGTTGCTGGTCATACCGCATAAGCAACAGAGATGCAAAAAATGCTTCCTTGACTTATAATATAAGAAATTGTCCGAAGAACATAGTAAGCATAGACGAAGCCCCTTGACTTGTTAATGGCAAGTAAAGCTGAAAAGAAGAAAAAAGAGTTACAGTAAATGGAAGGAGTAAGTATAAATTTCCATGTGAGTATATCAGATAATTGAAAACAAGGAAAGGAGTACTCTTAACTTTAAAATGAAAAGTTAATTAAAAAGAGCAGTCAAAACAAACTTAGACTCAAAGAGTAAAAGACATCTGCCATAGGGCTTCCTTTTGCCACAGTTGAACAAGAGAGAATAAAATATCTTTGATTTGGTTATTTTCAGAATTTTTATACAATTTACATTCTGATTGATGGTATGATGAAGATAAGCCTATTTCCAATAAAATGCTATAGATACAATTATCTCTGCCACTAATCTAACCTTGCATTTGATACCATCTACCTGTTTGGTAACCTAGATTTCATACCAAATGGAGAAATTTGACTGAGAAGCTAGCAGAAGAAAAACAAGCATGTTTGTTGCCAATAAAAATGTGTAATAATAAACTCTTGTTCAGTCCGAACCTAAGCTAAATAGCATTTCTTGCAAAATATAGATTGGATTGATACATACTAAAAGGTATAATTGTTGTAGATACAGTGACAAGAAGAAGAGGTTTTCGCCCATAATCATCTGAAAGCTGACCAAGTACAGGAAGTACCACCATCTTGAATATCCCAACTACCTGCACGTATAAACTGATAGATCAGACACCAGAAATGGGGAGAGTGATCACATTCTCCCTTTTAGGTTAACTCTGCCAATAATGATTAAGTGACATGGGTGAATTATGGATTATATTCAGATTCCATCATCATAATTCACAATGTTAAGCTATACCATACACAGCAAATGTTCAACAAGATGTAAAGTTATGATCGGAAACAAGACATGCTTAGCAAAAAAATGCTAATAATAGCCCAGGGCAATATCTGAAGAAGCTACAAAAGAAAAATTCAGAAAACTGGCAGCCTTCATTTTCCCAAGGGAGTGGCATAAACCAAAACCACTATAAGCCTGTTTGTGCATAGAAATGGACCCTGAGGCCTAGTTGGATAAACAACTTAAAATCAATACTTTTCAATAAGTTCAAAATAGCTGATAAGGAATTTTTTTTTTTTTTTTTAATTTTTTTTAAGAAGAATGAGGCTTGAAAAGCTATTTTTGGATTATTTTGACAAGTTACATGGAATAGTTTATAGAACTAAGGTCAAACAAGTTTTCCAAAAAGCATCATGAGACTGCCAAAGTCCCAAACATAATTACAATAAATAATTGAAAAAAAAAAAAAAAACAGCATGGATCCTTACTTACAGCAGTAGATAAGGTTCAGATAAGCCCATCCAATTTCAGTCTAAACATGCTAATATTGTGGCTGTTGGGTAACGCTTATTTAAATAGATTATTGAGATTATACATGTTTCAAAGATTATGGATTATGGATTATGGATAGTACATTAACTTTTTAGCTTATTTAAGACAATTATACATAAATTGGAGTAGATTATGGATTGTTCATAAACTACAATTATAATTCATATTTTCAAATTGTAAGCTTTGCCAAATGGATTATCCACCAAACATATAGACACAATTGTTTGGTAATTGCGATCAATCTGAAAGCAGACAAGAAACACCAGAACTAAGGCTTGGGCAGTATCAATATCACACCTGTAAAATCTAGTGTTAGGGGTAAAAAGCAGACAACTTAACCAATTCCTAGGTTGCTGGCAGCTAAATTTATACAGTAGTATACGGAGGAAATTTTTAAGACAGATCAAAACAAGGAACTAGACACTAAAGGCAAAGGCTTTGCAGCTAAGTTGACCAAGACAAAGAAGGAAGAGAAAAAAAAAAAAAATTCTAGACAAAAAGATTCTTGATTTAAAAAAACTACAATTGGGTACTTGAAAATCAGAGAGATGCATATCCCTAACAAGAAAAGTAGCAATTCCTAAACAGAATGATTCTTGAGTTCAAAACCCAAAGTTGAAAAGATGCAATCTTTACACACAGATAGGATAGAGAGAGAGAGAGAGAGAGAGAGAGAGAGAGGAGGGTTAATACGTACAGTTTGTTGAAGTCCATTGATGTAGATAGCTTCAGAGCAAGAGGACTGGCCATCACAGAGAGCATTGGTGGTGACATCAACCAGCACAGATTTAGTCATCTCCTCGGCAATCCAGTGAACACATAGTGGAACCAGTAAGTGCACCAATGGCCTCAGCACTCTCATTTTCTCCCTCATTCTTTCTCTCTCTCTCTTGTCTGTACTTAGCACTCACGAAGGATAAGTCAATCGCAAATATCTCTCCTCTAATTGTATGCGCGCATACATTTTAAAGTACCTCAGGCGTCAGGCCTCATCAGCTGCGTGGTCCAGAGTTTTTTTTTTTTTTTTTTTTTTTTTTTTTTTTTNTTTTTTTTTTTTTTTTTTTTTTTTTTTTTTTTTGTACGAGAGTTGGTGAGAACTCCCAAGTAGATAATCAGGGTAAATTCCTTTTTCTCATAAATGATAGAGGAGTTAACTTAGTAGCAGCCCTCAGATGAAAAGATTTTTGTTCTCGGAAAATTTGGGGAGGAATTGACTTAGTTGCTTTTTAAGTGCAACATCATACTGGAAAACTATTGCCCGTTTACTAATTAGAAATTTTCTCTAATTTTTTAAAAATTTAAAAAATTGAAAAACATAAAATATAAAACATGTTTATTAGTACAGTTTTTCGTTTTAGAAACACAAAACAATTTTTACTGGAACACTATTAAAAACTATTTTCTAAATGGAAAAAAAGAATCATCTATAATCTATTAGACTATATGTTACTATAACCATATTCTCACCATTATCTACTCACATATTCATTAATTACTATGATTGCATTTATTATCATCTCCTTTTATGTATCATCATCTTTTATCTTTTTTACTTGCATTACTTATTTAAACATAACTTATTTGCTTATGCTAAAAATTATACATAATTCACATTATCAAAATAAAAAATTGAAATTTATACCACGTTTTATATTTTGATTGAACTCAATTGATTATTAGTTCAGATATTTTTAATTATGTTATATCGGATACAAGTTTGGTCAAGATATTGGATATCGAAATTTCACATATATTACTATATTAGCATTCAAAATAAAAATTATATATTATATACATGTCATTCAAATGAATATATCCAAACATATTTTAAATATTAGCTCAAAAAATACTAATATTATCTAAACTAAATTTTATGTGAACTTAATATGTTATTGGTTTGGATATATTTTTCATTATGTTATATACAAATATAAATTTGGTTCGGATATCAAATGTAAAAATTTTACATATATTGGACTTAAAAGTAAAAAATTATATTTATTCTATTTAAACCAAATATATTTTATAATATTTTAAATATAATGTCTAAAAATCACTCGAAATTAAACTTATTGTTAATTTTATAACGTTAATCTAAAAAAATAAATTTGAAAAAATAAGTGTTAGTAAACAAGTTTTCTAAATAGAAAACGGAGAATGAAAACTGAAAAATTAGGAAACAGAAAACAGTTTTTTGTTAGTAAACAGACCCTATAATTGTTAAGATTTGATCATACATTCTCTCATCAACTAACAAGGCAAAAGAATTATAATTTCGTAGGGAAAGAATAAAGCGAGAATTTAAATTACATTATTTGATAGATAAATATAATGATTGGGGATTAAATGAAAAAAGTAAAGAAAGACTAAAATATTATTATATAATAATAAGAAAAATGATAAAATAGTCATTACATGGAATTACAATTCTTAGGGGGTCTTAAGAATTGCAATTCCATGATTGGAGGGAATTGCAATTCCAGGAATTGCAACTCCCTCTAACCAAATCATAGAATTTGGTAGGAATGGAATTGCAATTCCATCCTAGCTACCACGTGTTTGATAAGATGGAATTGCAATTCCATTCATATCAAATTCTATGAAGTTACAATTTCATGGTTTAATTGGAAGGAATTTCAATTCTGTGCACTTGTGCTAATGTTGAATTTATCTATGCAATTCTCCCCCTTTCAAGATGATATGACGTTTTAAAAATCATTTATATTTTTTATATGTTGATTTGGGTTGCAAACTTGCAACTACAAGCAAGTTTGCAACCTGTGCTTTTTTTTTTAAAATAGTTTTTATTCTTTATTTATTTTGTTTTGATGAGATGTAAAAGTAAGAGAGTATTGCAAGGATGTAGAGAAAATAGTAAATGAATTACAAATTTGTTATTGTAGGATAGATAAAGATAGCGCGCCTAAGTTGCTAACTGTGAGGACTTATTAAAAAAATAAAAATAAATAAATAAAACAAGTTAAACATTTTATCATCATATATTTAAAGTAGGGAAAATGTACAAATAGGCCATTTAACTATTTGGGGGATAGCAATTAAGCCATTTAACTCCAATAAGCTCCAAATTCATCAATGAACCTGTAAAAAAGAGCAATTAGCCTTTTTAACAGGTTACTAACAGATTTTTGCTGATTGGGATGTCATTGGCATGCCAAGTGAATTTTTTATTTTATTATTATTATTATTATTATTATTATTATTATTATTATTTTCTACTAAGCCTTTGGCCCCAAAAAAAAAAAAAAAAAAAAAAGGATTTGACCCTCAACTATAGCTTCTTTATTTAATTTTACGATTTTTCTCTCTTTCGCGATTGTTTGTGGTATTTGTGATATTTTTGAATAAGAAAATTATGAACATGAAGGTAATAAGGATGATGAAGAAAATTTCGAAAATATCGCAAATACCACAAACAATCGCGAAAGAGAGAAAAAGCGTAAAATTAAATAAAGAAGCGATAGTTGGGGGTCAAATCCTTAGTGTTTTTTTTTTTTTTTGTCAAATGCTTAGTAGGAAAATAATAATAATAAAATAAAAAATCCGCGTGGCATCCTAATAGCATCCCAATCAGCAAAAACTTGTTGGTAACCTGTTAAAAAGGTTAATTGCTCTTTTTTTTTACAGGTTCATGGATGAATTTGGAGCTTATTGGAGTTCGATGACTTAATTGCTATCCCCCAAATAGTTGAATAGCCTATTTGTACCTTTTCCTTTAAAGTATTTGACATCTCAATTTAAGCATTTTATAAAAGAGTAATGTTATTCTCCCTTCCAAAATTTTATCTTCCTAATTTTTCTTCCTAATATGACACTATGATTTGATACTTTAGTCTTTCATTAAAAGTTAGTAAGGTCACCAATTCATGAGCACTTAATAATTATAAGCTATGTCAAGAGGAGATTTAAGAGGAGAAAGATTATATATAAGGGATAAAAAGCATTTTCTTTTAATAAAAGAAATTTGTATAATAAACTATTTTCGCATACCACTCTTCAAAATAAAATATGATACAACTCCACAATATCTTGTGGAGGCAACGTAGGATCATATCATTGCCCACCTCTTGAGAAGTCGACATTCACAACGGCTTACTCTAGACGGATCACACTTCGGACTCTTCTCGGCATCAGTGAGTCCTTTTTCTGCTTGAATGACTTCACTTCGGACCTTATCAAGCACCAAGTAGCCCTTTTCTAGGCCGCCCCCTCTACTAGGCCAGCACCGAATGAGTGGGCGGCTTCACTATGGATAGCTTTCACTTCGGACTCTTCTCGGTTCCCTCTGAACTTATCAAACACCGAGTAGCCCTCTTCCAGGTAGCCCTTTCCCACCACACTTCGCCCTCCCAACAAGAGCACCAAATGATACGGCACTAAGTCAGGACCCTAACTCCATCACAAAAACTAATTTAACTCATGAGTGGAGGTTTAGCCCCAACTTAAGTATCACTCTACAATCTCTTGTGGAGCCGACATGAGATCATACCAGATAACATAATTAAGAGACGGAAAATGCTTATTTTAGTATGACTATCATGGTTGCAAAAATCGTGTCTAGACGCTAGGCGACGCCCGGCCACGTCGAGGAAGGCTGAAATTGGCCTCCTCCTCGGCCGGGCGCCTAGCCAGCCGACTAGGCGGGCGCCTGGGCCGCCTAGGCGGCCTGGAGTTTTTTTATTTGTTTAATTATAAATCTTAAACATTTAAACTATTATTGTTATAATGTCTAATACTCTAATAGTCTAATAAGTAATAACTAATAAGTAATAACTTAATAAAATAATAAGTAATAACTAAATTAAACTAATAAGTAATGCACTAATAAATAATAATCAATAAATAATAACTAATAACTTAATAAGTATTAATTATTTAACTATTAAAGGGTAAAGACTTACAATATTAAACACTTTACAATTATTAACACTTAAAATATTTTTTTTAAAATTTTTTAAAAAAAATTAAAAATTAAAAATTAAAAAATTAGGCGCCCCCAAACGCCTAGCGATTTTTTCAACCTTGATGAATATGGATAGAAATTGTCATTTCTCTAATGAAAAAATTATGTGATTAAGTGTATAACATAAACTAGAATAATTTTACAGAATATATGAGGTAATAATTACCGCACAAAATAATAGAGAACATGTGACAATACGTCAATACATAACAATTACGGAGTAAAAACAACTTTTGAAAATTATTTTTTTTCCAACAATAAGATCTTAAAAAATTCCATAATGTATTAAAAAAAGCATTGAAAGGGCAATGATTGACCAGTTTAAGTATACCTAATGGGAAGTAAGTTGGCACGCTCTGGCATAGGGTGATCGTGTGGATCAAACGAGTTTCCGCAATTCTGCGTGTGCAAAACTGTCAGCTTTCTATACTTCATAATTAATACTCCGTATTAATGACTTTGAGTGATACCTTGTACCTTTTTAATGAGTTCAATAATTATTACTTATGATGGATGCATGAAACTTTTTAGGGTATCCACAACCTTGGCAATTTATGGTGTGTTTGGTAACCTGTAAAATGACTTCTGGAAATGTTTTCCGAGTTTTCTGTGTTTGGCAATGTCAGGAAAATGTGGTCAACGGAAAATGTTTTTCGTTGACTAAGGAAAATCAATTCATTTTTCTGGAAAATGACTTACGAAATTTTTTTCCGTAAGTCATTTTACGGAATCGCCAGAATAGTTGTTTCGCATGTTTTCGATCAAAACCAAGTCATATCACCCATGACCATGGACTAAGGAGGTGGGGAAACCGCCGAAAACCTTTGCTACAATTTTTTTTAAATTTTTTTTTTAATTTTTTTAATATTTAATTTTTTTTTATAAATTCTATTTTTTATTAAATACTATTATTTTAATAATTATTATAATTTTTTTATATTTTAAATAAAACAATTACAATTCTATCCATTTTCCAGAAAATGAACCAAACACACAAAGACATTTTTCCATAATATATCCAAACACTGGAAATGAAACTGTTTTCCGGAAAATGACTCATTTTCCAGAAAACATTTTCCAGAAGTCATTTTCCTGCTTTCCAAACGGACCCTTAGATCATGTATCAGGTTGTATATAATATTATGGAGCCTAGATCGAAATGACGATATACAAAATTCATACTTGTAAGGTACATAATTTTATAGCACAAGACACATACACATATTATATATTTACTTATTTTACAAATCTGATTTAGGTACATAATTTGTGTTCATAGACACAAAATTTCACAACACAAGACACTGAAATTTATAACATAAGACACAATTACTAATTTGTTCTAGATACATAACTCATTCTCTTAAGGTACATAATTTTATAATGCAAACAAAAAAACTCACAACACAAAACACATACACATGAACCAAAATCCACAATGTAGTGTGAACTATGGTGGCTTGGTCCATGGTATAAGAATTGCGGGTTGTTATGCCGTGGATCCAGGTCCACCTTACAAAGTGGATCTGGGTCTACATTCACATACACTATACTTTACATTCACAATTTGTAAACTCCACATTCACACATTACATGATTATATGTTTAGTAACTATATTACCAATGTTATGCATTCACACATTCAAAACTCTATATTCACAGGTCCTATACTCCACATTCACAACTTGAGAACTCCACATTCACAACTTGAGAACTCCACATTCACACATTACATGGCTACAAGTTGGTAGAACTTCTTTAACTCTATTACAGATTCACACATGCATAACTCTACATTCACGATTTCTATACTCCATATTCACAATTTGAAACCTCCACATTCTCACATTTCTGGGCAACTCTACATTTACACAATCATAAATCTACATTCACGATTTCTGTAGTCCACATTCACACTTTGAAACCTCTACATTCACACATTTTTGGACAACTCTATATTCAGCAATATGTTTACTAATTTAAAAAAAAAAAAAGAAAAAAAAAGAAAGACAAAAACGACGTAGTTTTGGACCCAGGTCCACAAATTTGCCAAGAATTGCACAACCTTCCTTACTTTATTATTATTATACAGTTATTTTTTTATTTCGTGAGTCCAACTCTTTTATCACCATATAATCTCATATTCTTTTCTTTTCTTTTTTCAATCATTTTTTATTCACTTCTCTATAATTAATAATTTTAAATAAAAATAAATATAAATAACAAAATAAAAAATTCATAATCAAATATACAAACCATTAATAAAATTAAAAATTTTAAAAATAAATTTTAATATAGATTAAAAAACAAAAAAACAAAAAAAAAAAATCAGGCCATTGAAAAATGGCCTGATTTTAGTTTTTAAAAAAATTTTGGCATGCGCAACATGCATCACGTGATTGACTCTGGAGATGACGATCTCTTCTGAGATTCTCTCCCCCCCCCCCCCCCCCCCCCCCCCCCCCCCCCCCCCCCCCCCCTTTT